>NC_044496.1:1282500-1340000 GCF_902362185.1 Chanos chanos | reverse complement strand
CTGTACATGCAGTTGCGTGGTTGAAGACCCGCCCATAAACAGGGAAACTCTAGTTAGTTTGACCCACGGAACCCACAGAGAACATTCATGCTGCCACACAGCCTGGGGCACTGAACGCTCACTATAAACACACGACACATATAACCTCACCCGTTAATGAGCCAGCACCTATTTCTCAACTACACTACTGGTCAGTTACATTATTTTATGACCCATCTAACCACAAGTTCTTATATATTTTTACATTATATATGTGTATATATACACACACACACACACGTACATATGTGTATATATATATATATATATATATATATATATATATATATATATATATATGTGTGTGTGTGTGTGTGTGTGTGTGTGTGTGTATATATTTAAACTCTGAAACAGTTTCCTTACTTGCTTTAAGTGAGTTATTGTGTGATAATGTGAGAGGGAAATAAGAATGTCATACATGGAACATGATGAGACTGGACTCCACACAGGTAAGAGAGATGATCAGTCTGAAATAGGATGAGTCCTAAACAAGGACATCTGATGTGTCCAGCCTTGGGATCCACTGCTCTATTACGTCAAAGCCATGGACAGATAAACAGTTGATTCATCCCCTTGCTAAGAGCAGTCCAGTGAATCAGGGCATCGGTAACAATGATCACTAAGTGTTTGACAGGGCAGTCACTCGTCCATTGGGGGTGGGCATGAAAAATGTGTGAGCGTCGATATCGCGGGGGATTAAAATATCATGTTACTGGTGTTTCTTCTCTCACCCTCATGGTGCATGGGCTGCAGAGAGATGAGAGCATTTGGATGCAATATGAGAGAGGTGGTATGTGTGCAGTGGAACTGTAACAGGGCAGAAATAACCCCGCGTAACTGGATTCCCACAGGTCCAGTTTGAACATCTCGACTATGAGTGTGTATTACCAGTAAAGAAGCACATCTCCCAGATTCCAGCTAAGTTTAGCCGTGCTGGTGGCAGAGACCATTCCAGGGTCAGTGAGTTGTGAGTCGTGATTCATGATGTTGGAGGACAAATTTGAGTCAAATCTGGCAGGGCTCACACCGCACCACACTCCAGCTGAACCTTTCCTGCAAAGAACACACTGGACTGCATTTTCTTTTCTTTTCTTTTTTTTTTTTTTAACAGAAACTCTGACAAAAACTGGTTCAGTCTGATGAACTTAATGTTGAGGTGAATCAATACATACACTAATTAAACAAAAAGAATGCAATAACAGGAAAAAAAAGTAAGACCAGCTTAATAAAAAACATCTAAAGTCTTATTCTTTGTTGAGTTGTTTATTAGTCTTTTTTGTTTATTTTATTATCGGTCAGTGACGTGTATGCTGGTTACACAGAGAGGGGACACACATCTGTTGGTCACGTTTAAACTACACACAGTAAGCGACAGCTCTTTAATGTTTGTGTGTCATCTTGCGTGTCGAGTTTAGGGGACTGTCATTTCACAAGTTATTTTAACACATATTATATTAGAAAGTGAGGACCAATGTAACTGCAGATCTGAGTTCATAAGGACCTTATATGTCTTAAGGATATTATAAAGAAGACAGAAGGAGCAAAGCATATCGTCTAAGCAGTAATGAAACAGCTGTTTACAAAGCATTCATAAATATGAACAGCAGGTCATATGATTTCCAACCACCAGTCAGGGTCAGTTCTGATGGAAAAGCCTGTTTGTCTGTGAAAAAAGGCACTTAACTCTCAAACTGTCTGTCTGTGGAACCATGCTTACGTGCTCCTTGTCACTGTCCTCACCGCAGAGTGTGAGACAGATCACGATTCTTCACATGTCTACAGTCTCACTGTCCATCTGTAAATGGAACATTTCCCCTTTATCAGTGACAGAGTGGACGAGGGTCAGTCTCTGCAGCTCTGAGCACCTGAGTGTGACGGGGGGGGGGGGGGGGGGGCAGTCCAGTTCCTGTCATATGGTATTTACATCCACAGCCCCCTGCTGGGGGGGTCCTGGAGCGGGAACAGGGTGACGTGATTAACACCACGCTGAGAACAGCATGTCTGTACATGCCCTCTGCTGCCTGGCTCAGCTTAGCCTAGCTTAGCCTAGCTCTGGCAGTGGTCCTGCGCTCTGGATCTCCCCAGATTCATGTTAAAGTCATCACCCTCATGATTCCCACTGATGTCTCTCTGTTTGTTTGCCTTAGCTACATGGGAATCTAAACGTTAGGTTTGTTCGACCACAGACTCAACTATCTAGACAGGTTACAATGGAGACGCGGACATTCAAATGTAAAGAGAAATCTGCTTTTTGACTGTGCGACAAACACGCATATGTCTCCATTAAAGTTCCACACGCGTGTGCATTCACATTACAGATCCACACGCATGTGCATTCACATTACAGATCCACACACGTGTGCATTCACATTACAGATCTACAGGTTTACATGTTTCACAGCTGCAGTTTGGATCAGACGTTTGGATCAGACGGTCGCACATGAATATGCAGATCCAGGCCTCTGTGACTCTGTACATTTCACTGAAATGTTTCAGGATTAACGGCTGAAGACAGAACTGCCCTTGTATTTGGGAGAAAATGTGCCCTTTTTTTAATGAGTCTTACTAATCTACTTAACTGATAAATTAATTCTCTCTTAATAGTTCAACTGACCAAAAAATCTGAAACCAGAACATCAGGAAATATAAGTACACGTGCAAAACCAATGAAAAAGCAACTCATTTCACTAGTGTTTGCACATCCTCTATCAGCCAATAGAAACATTCAGTGTAAATGCCATTTTAAATGGTATAGGGATATTGTGATGCATACTGATACTTAAAGACTCCATAAAACTCTAATGTGAAAAGTCCTGCAGTTGTGTGTAACTCTATAAGAGGCGGAAATGGGCTGATGTCTGCAGAGGGAAGGGAGGCAGGGGGAGAGGGAATGAGGTCTGTCTCTCTCTCTCTCTCTCTCTCTCCACGGACGTGTGACCGGAGGCGACGTGAGACAGGTCTGGGGACTTGTTTTTTCCTCTTCAAACATCATTCACTGGGGTGGCTAAGACAGTGGTTTGTTTTGTTTTTGTCGTATTACCGTCGGTATATGTGTGTGTGAGAGAAAAGTTAGAAAGGAATACTTCTCAGGCCCTCTCTCTGGAGAAACCTACCTGGATCTGGCAGAATTAGTCACGGTGTCTCAGGTTCCCGAGGCCTGGATTCTGCGTGGTGGCACTGAGCTGTGGAGGCGTTGGGAATGATGACTCCTCTGCACTGCATTAAATCTGATATGAGTTAGTGGGTGCAGTCAAGTGCCGCGTGTTTGGGAGCTAATTCGGCCGAGCCAGTCTCATCAACGTTTTCCACACACAGGGTCTTGCTCTTTCTGTCCCAACCACTGGCCTTTCCAGCTGTGCTGTGTTTGCAGACGTCCAGCACCTGGCAGACCAGTAACACATTAAAAATGCTTAATCCCCCAGGCTGTGGTTTCATAGGATGAAAACTGATGCCCCCTTTTTTTTAACATTGATTTTTCATAATGAAAACAGGCATAACTTGTGTCTTACTCAAGGCATCACACAGCTTACACACTGGAGAGAAAAACTGGTTAGATTTTTGAAATGAGTTTGAGGTGGGTTATGTCTGATGGAACATGCCCTTCCATGTGAGACTCTAGTGACAGTGTGAAGTGATGGAATGATGTGGTTAATGTCATGGTTAGGCTGAAGGCATGAGAGTCCGGCAGAGCCGTGTAATACCTCATCAGAGCCATGTAATACCTCATCAGAGCCATGTAATACGTCATCAGAGCCATGTAATACCTCATCAGAGCCATGTAATACGTCATCAGAACCATGTAATACTTCATCAGAGCCATGTAATACTTCATCAGAGTCATGTAATTCCTCATCAGAGCCATGTAATACTTCATCAGAGTCATGTAATACCTCATCAGAGCCATGTAATACCTCATCAGAGCCATGTAATACCTCATCAGAGCCATGAAATACTTCATCAGAGCCATGTAATACCTCATCAGAGCCATGTAATACCTCATCAGAGCCATGTAATACTTCATCAGAGCCATGTAATACCTCATCAGAGCCATGTAATACATCATCAGAGCCATGTAATACCTCATCAGAGCCATGTAATACGTCATCAGAGCCATGTAATACTTCATCAGAGTCATGTAATTCCTCATCAGAGCCATGTAATACTTCATCAGAGCCATGTAATACCTCATCAGAGCCATGTAATACTTCATCAGAGCCATGTAATACCTCATCAGAGCCATGTAATACCTCATCAGAGCCATGTAATACGTCATCAGAGCCATGTAATACCTCATCAGAGCCATGTAATACGTCATCAGAACCATGTAATACTTCATCAGAGCCATGTAATACTTCATCAGAGTCATGTAATTCCTCATCAGAGCCATGTAATACTTCATCAGAGTCATGTAATACCTCATCAGAGCCATGTAATACCTCATCAGAGCCATGTAATACCTCATCAGAGCCATGAAATACTTCATCAGAGCCATGTAATACCTCATCAGAGCCATGTAATACCTCATCAGAGCCATGTAATACTTCATCAGAGCCATGTAATACCTCATCAGAGCCATGTAATACATCATCAGAGCCATGTAATACCTCATCAGAGCCATGTAATACGTCATCAGAGCCATGTAATACTTCATCAGAGCCATGTAATACTTCATCAGAGCCATGTAATACCTCATCAGAGCCATGTAATACGTCATCAGACCCATGTAATACCTCATCAGAGTCATGTAATTCCTCATCAGAGCCATGTAATACTTCATCAGAGCCATGTAATACCTCATCAGAGCCATGTAATACCTCATCAGAGCCGTGTAATACTTCATCAGACCCATGTAATACCTCATCAGAGCCGTGTAATACCTCATCAGAGCCATGTAATACCTCATCAGAGCCATGTAATACTTCATCAGAGCCGTGTAATACCTCATCAGAGCCGTGTAATACCTCATCAGAGCCGTGTAATACCTCATCAGAGCCGTGTAATACCTCATCAGAGCCATGTAATACGTCATCAGAACCATGTAATACTTCATCAGAGCCATGTAATACTTCATCAGAGCCGTGTAATACCTCATCAGAGCCGTGTAATACCTCATCAGAGCCGTGTAATACTGCAGTCAGCCCGGCGGGGCTTGGACTGCTTGCTGAGCTGGTTAAGGAGAGATTTTCACAGAGGATGCCAAATCTGCTATGATTCACTTCACAACAGCATTATTAAGTTACTCATAGTTAACATGTCTCAGTGCAAGTTGAATGTGTTACAAGCGTTGAGTGGGCCTGACTTAGTTGTGGTGAACGGTATCCGACCTCAGCACCGTGATGGGTCTGGTGTGTGTCCGCTCATGTCTGGGGCGGCGCCTTTATCACAGCCTGTGTCCGTCCTGGGTGTAAACAAAGTTACCGATGATACCATGAATCACATACACCCCCAGAAGTGCTGAAATATCAAACTGAAAGCTGTTTGTAATTCATTTCAAAACTTAAGGAAATACATGATACAGGTCAAGCATCCGAAAATCTGAAATCCAAAACTGAAAAAATCAAAAAATTTTGAGCGCTGACATGATGCCACAAGTGGAAAATTCTACACCTGGCCTCTAACACTCCGTTGGTACCAAGATATCTCATTATGTATATTCATTACAGTATTCCAAAATCCAAAGAAATTCAAAATCCGGAACACTTCTGGTACCAGGCATTTGGGATAAGCGATACTCAGCCTGTACTTGCTCCTGTAAACTAATGGAAGACAGGCCTATGCTTCCCACAGAGGTCTAAACCTGTCGTAACATTAATAATGTAACTTATTGGTATTTTGAGGTAAAAATGTTTACAAAGTCCTTTTTGACATTTCTTGTCATGTTTAAGAGATATTACGCCAGATGATTAGTGTGTTAGTGTCTGGTCATGGAGTGGGTTGAGTGTGTTAGTGTCTGGTCATGGAGTGGGTTGAGTGTGTTAGTGTGTTAGTGTCTGGTTGTGGAGTGGGTTGAGTGTGTTAGTGTCTGGTCGTGGAGTGGGTTGAGTGTGTTAGTGTGTTATAGTGTCTGGTTGTGGAGTGGGTTGAGTATGTTAGTGTCTGGGCGTGGAGTGGGCTGAGTGTGTTAGTGTGTTTGTGTCTGGTCATTAAGTGGGCTGAGTATGTTAGTGTGTTTGTGTCTGGTCGTGGAGTGGATTGAGTATGTTAGTGTCTGGTCGTAAAGTGTGTTGAGTGTGTTAGTGTATGGTCGTGGAGTGGGTTGAGCATGTTAGTGTCTGGGCGTGGAGTGGGCTGAGTATGTTAGTGTGTTAGTGTCTGGTCGTGGAGTGGGTTGAGTATGTTAGTGTCTGGGCGTGGAGTGGGCTGAGTGTGTTAGTGTGTTTGTGTCTGGTCATTAAGCGGGCTGAGTATGTTAGTGTGTTTGTGTCTGGGTGTAGAGTGGGTTGAGTATGTTAGTGTGACAGGTCGTGGAGTGGGATGAGTATATTAGTCTGTATCTGGTCGTGGAGTGAATTGAGTATGTTAGTGTCTGGTCGTAAAGTGTGTTGAGTGTGTTAGTGTATGGTTGTGGAGTGGGTTGAGTGTGTTAGTGTCTGGTCATGGAGGGGGTTGAGTGTGTTGGTGTCTGGTCATGGAATGGGCTGAGTGTGTTAGTGTGACAGGTTGTGGAGTTTCAGGGAGCACTGAGCTCTGGCAAAGAGGACATGGCTGCCGTCTGCCCTGAGTCATCAATACTGCCACTCTGTATCAGCACAGCTGTGTCCCCAGAGTGGGTGTGGTCTGGTCTACAGGCTCAGTGCCAATACAGACCTCTCTACTATACCCACCTCTTAATCCAAACAGGCTGGCACCGTCAACTCTCAGGCAGTGTCTGTCATTGTAAATCACTGCTGCAGCGTGGCGTGTTTAACACAGGCGGTCAGACCCAGGCTGAGGGCGTGCTGTTTTCCTTTTGGCTGCGCCACGTGTGTGTGTCTAAGGCTCACATCACATGTCAGTGGGCTTACATTACTTTGGATTGATATTGACATATTTCAGTCACTTAATCATCAACTTTTCATACATTGTACCCATCTAAGTGCTGTAAAATATCCAGTTATGCATGTATAATAACAAACAAACTTATTTTGCTCATTCTAAGAGACCAAGCAGATACAGGTCAGGTCAGGGAACTCGCTGCGATATTTCATTAAGACTGCTACAGCAACAACTTTCTCACTGTGTGCATTAATCATATACACTGACTTTTTTGTGCTGTGTTTCAAAGCTTTAGTTAATTAGTGAGTTATTTTAACCCCATTATTTGGAAATCCATTGTTAACATTTCACTATGGAATATACCACACCACAGGTCACTCATTCTAAGCTTTCTCCACCTTATTTCATTTTTAAGTTATTTTAAGGCTGACAACTTGAAACTGAAGAAAATCAGTCAAATAAGAGTTAACGGACTTGCGCTGGGGAATCCGGCTCTGGATTTTTTTTTTTTTTTTTTTTTACATGTTTCATAAGACAATCTCACATTTCTCTAGTCCAATCACTGGACTTATTCTCCAGATCAGTTTGTAACACAGGCATGGCCTTAACAGAGACGGGGATAGCAGACGCGTCCCATCACAGCCACATTCAACTAGACGCTGAAATATTCATGAGCCCCACTGAGCACAAACCAGTCTCAAAAAATATATTTACGGAGAAGAAACACACTCAGAATATATGTCCCCTTCTCTGTAAATCTGAGCCCTAAATTGAAAAGACTGTTTTATGCATCGCTCAGGTGACACGTCACTCCCTCCTGTCCTGTCAGACAAACTGTCACTGAAAATGTAACCCCACTGACACCAGGGGAGTGACAGATCCACATTAAACACAGAGGTGCTGTTTGTACACGTTTTCATTGACAACAAGTCTGATTACTTTGACCATTTGCACGTCCAGACCACCAAGGCAGGCAGTGTGTGTGGATATATATATAGTTACACGTATAGAGGAAAGCCCAGCCTCTCTCTGACTTTCAGGTGCATTGTGAGAGGTGGGTGGCCCTGTGTAGAGTCTTGTTTTGTTTGTGTTGTAGACCTGTAAACATCGATGTGTAGGGAGGTGGGTGTCAGAGGTGCTATACACACTCAGTCTCGTGACAGCAGAGGTTCTGAACGGGCAGGAATGTTTGGCTCTGACATACCTTTGGTTGTTTAGACACTGTCAGCCCGAGACTGGGTACACCACTACACAGGAGGTCCAAAGCCTACCTCTCACACATCATATACCACCACCATCCATCCCTCTCTGTTTACTGCTATTACAATTACAAATGCTTTTACAATTACCATTACAAATACTATTGCAGTTACAGTTTTGTTCAATGGGCATATGCTCTTATCCAGACGACATTTAGATTCAGTGGGATATCAACAGTTTGTGCTGTGCTGAACTGCTTGATTATAGTTGAGTTCTTTCACATTTTCTCATCTCAGAAATATGATGCTCTTGTGATTATAAAGGTTTTGTAACATATTTTGTGATGTTCAGGCACCTGATCATACGATATCAGTATTGGGAGTCTCTTTATGTTCATAATGTTCCTCCTTTTTCAGTAACTGGCTGACCAGTCATGCTGTGTGCCTGAGAACAGACAGAAGGAAATGGTCTCTGAAGGCTTCCACAGTGTGTCAGTGTGAACAGTCAGAGTGTGGGTAATACAGCTCTCTTAGGTTCAGTCTCAGTGACTGGTAATGGTCAAATGAGTGTCAACTTTGTGTCAGTAATTGATTTCAGCTATACGAACACTCAGAACCCATGCCTGGGAATAGCCACAACATGGTTTTGTTTAATCATTCTTTATGTGTTCATATGAGGCTAAAAAGAGATGTTTTCTGGTTATCTGACAATCAATGTAGCAACGTTGCTTTGACAAGATGCTTAGATCCGACTGAATGTGTGTCTGAGTGGTGTAATCCCAGATATAGACTCAAGATCGAAGATTCTTTCTTGCCATGCGTAACAATGGAATGTTTGCTCCCCACTCACTCCAACAGTATCACTTCTAGACATAAATACTAAACACTAAGTAATATAATGCAATAATAATTATTACAATAAAAAGTACAATAAAAAGAGTAAGTAAGTAACAAATAGTAACAGTACAATGAAAAGATAAGATGATAAAGTTACCAGAAGTGCAGTACAGTGATAATAACAGCATAATAAATAGTAAGAGTATAATGAAAGGTATATATAGGACAGGATAGGATATAGTATTGATATAGTCTGAGATCTGTGTAAAGACTGTCTGTATATTAATGTATATTATCTGTCTGGCTGACCTATGGTTTGATGTGGAGAGGTCGACAGGTCAAAGCTGCAGTGTTTGCATGATGGTCCATGTGTCATGCATTCTCAGAAACCAGACTGCTCTCTTTTCCAGCTATCGTGTAGGATGTCGCACCTCAAAACTCCTCCAGCTTCTGATCGCAGGATTCAAAGTCTGTCTTTCGCAATCAAATCTATAATAATGCAGAAAAGACGCACCTTCGCCGATAAAATGCAGCATGAGTATGTATTAAGGCAGTTCTTACCTCATGTTATTACAGTTCACCTCAAGTTCCAGCACAGGAATTAAGACAGTCATTACCTCATAAAAGAACACAGCATTTTACAGACTACAAACTGCAAGCTTGTGACATGTTTACACAGAGAGAACAAATCATTCAGAATTATTCAATATTGAATATTTATGGTCTTTAAATAAACTTTTTTCCAGTCTGACTGTTACAGAAGATACATAGCACAACACAGTTATGAACAAATGTTCTCTGACAGTCCAAACTATAGACTGGATGTCTACACCACACACACACACTATCCTGGGCTCTTCTGGATCTTTTGCCCTGTGTGGCTGGGCTCAACTACACAAAGCCAACTTATGCCATAGCCTGGAACTTTAGGGTGTAGGCTGTGTGTGGTTTTAGCACTGAAATTTACACCTTTTATCCTGGAGATTTGTGTTCTCAGGAGTCTGTGCTTCTCTTACTATGACCTATAAGAATGTTTGTGTTTTATTTGAGTTGTGTGGGTCAGTAATATCCATCACATGTATTCATGGAAATATAAATGGATTGCTGGTGTTTGTTTACATCTGAAGGCAAGAATAACAAAGGTTATTTTACCACATATGTGTGAAAAATAAATGTATGATGTAGAAAATAGGGGTTTTAAAATGCAACCAGCCTAATAAAAACGTAATCATATGTCCTGTTAGTGCTGTTACCATACAGTACTTTACTGAAGCTTTGAAATTCGTTATGCTTACACTCCTCCTGTTTGCTAAACAGATAGACGATTACTTTACGACCACTTCAATATGAATTTTTAATTTTTTTGCATTTTATTTTTAGTTTTTATGGTTAAAATACATAAATGTCCTATTGTTGCTGTAAGAAGAATTTATCTCTAACTTTGCTTTTCGAAGTTTCTATTAATTTAAAACAAACAGAAAAAACATTACTCGAAGGTGAATTACTTTGTTCGGTTAAATGCTGTCATCTCGATCAGGTGGCTGTCTTACGGTGATGAAGGTGACAGCCGTTGAGTAATGTCTGTTCCAGAGCCGAACAAGACACTGGTCAAGTGGTCAGCGGTCACTTCCTAAAGTCATTCTGTAGATCAAAGCGCGAGCTGACCTCGTGACGACTAGTGACACTATTTGAACAAATGTGCGTCGCAGATCTCATTCAGTAGCCTCTGTGTTACCGATTCGACTTCGCTGGATTAAACGGGGTCATTTATGTCTTTAGCAATCAAAACCGTAGTGAAAAAAAGGATGAGTTTTAAATGAGCAGTCTATGTTTTCCAGATGTCGGATAATTTTAGCCGAGCAGTGACCATACCTCTCTCTGCAGTGATGTTTTACTGAGCTCACAAAAAGCGACAGCTCGTGCCAGATTTTACACCTCAGTCACCATCCAGAGTCTATCAGCACGACATAAATACGATGCCACTTAGGCCTATCCAAGAATAAAATAAGTAGGCTACATCATGGCACATTGACTGCCCTGGAACGCTAACTGTTCACCATTTGAAAATATCGTGGAAAATAAAACTTCTAAAAGTTAAAATTGTGATTTATCACGGTGAAATGCACTTTAAAATGAAATGCCTTAAAAAAAAAGCAGCCTACTTTTTTCTGACTTTTTTTTAAGGTATTTTAAGGTATTCATTCATACTTGCACTATGACACAAAAGAACCTGCTCAAAAATATGGCCGACAGTCATTGTTTATGATGTCAGGTAGCTTGTCATATGATCAAAACGGACATATACATTGTTACTGAAAACTCGTCCGAATTCGTTATTTATATGAAAAACGTGCAGGCTACATTATTCATTTCAAATTAACCCATGGAGCCTTTTCATTTTTCTCCGCTTGATTTCTCTGAATAAAGCAGTAACGCATCTCCCTCGCCTTGTTCTTTTTAAACGTATCTCTTCTGAAAATTTAAAATCATTTCAGTGAAGTCTCTAACGCATAAATACTTCTCCGAGTGCTGCGCGCGAAACATATCATCAATCTCAATCTGTGCGCCGTCAGTCGGTGATTTTAGTAGGTGGTAGATTTTATGAAATAATCTAACATGTTTGACATTTGTGTTATGACCAATACTTAAATATCGGGTCAACTGATGTTTAAAACACATAGTAGCTAATTGTACCCGCCCCCACACCCCAGCCTCCTTTTCACTCTCTCCCCTGACAAATGTTCCTGAAAGTTCTGATAAAACGGTCTGACCTAGCCCCACCTTCAAAGTATTAAGGGTGTCATTGGTGGTTCGTGTGACTTGTCAACGACAAGACACGCCTCAGATATGCTGGTTAGTATAAATATAGCCCTGAACCCTTTTGTCGACAAGTTAAAGGTAAAAGATAGTAGATTTATCTAGATTGTAAAGATTGATTTTTGCTTTGCGTATTTTTTAGTCATTCGACAGAAATAATATTTAAATCATAAAATATTTAAACCAAATAATACTTAACTAGTTTGAAGGTTCAACTTCAAAACAAAAACAATGGAGTTGGATATTCCTTTTCCGATCCCTTCCACAGATGACTTTTATAATGACCCTTGTTTTAATACCAGCGACATGCAATTTTTTGAGGATTTAGACCCTAGGTTGGTTCACGTGAGTCTTCTCAAACCGGATGACCATCATACAAACGAAGACGAGCACATTCGCGCACCGAGCGGGCACCACCAGGCTGGCAGGTGTCTACTGTGGGCATGTAAAGCCTGTAAGAAAAAGACTACCAACGCGGACAGAAGAAAAGCCGCTACCATGCGGGAACGGAGGCGACTTAGCAAGGTCAATGATGCATTTGAGACGCTGAAGAGATGTACTTCTACGAACCCTAACCAGCGATTGCCGAAGGTGGAGATCCTCCGCAATGCAATCAGTTACATTGAGTCTCTACAGGCTTTACTAAGGGTCGGTCAAGAGGAGAACTACTGTCCAATGCTGGATCACTACAGCGGGGACTCAGACGCGTCTAGTCCACGGTCCAACTGCTCAGACGGCATGGTAAGTCCTGAGACCGTGGTGCGCATGCTTGTTGCTTAAGTGTATAATTTAAATTAATCAGCTGTTACATATTAGCATTTTTTGTGTTATATTTGTGAATTTGATTGCTGTTCGGTAAATAAAGGTCCAATGGAAATATTTTATGTTTTCAGATGGACTTCAGTGGACCACCAAGCGTGTTTAGAAAGAGGAATACTCCTGAAGGTTTCTTTAATGAAACACCAAATGGTAAGTGTGAGAAACAGCACGTAATCTTTACAGTTTAATGACACGGATTACAAGACTACGTCTGTACCTGAACTGTTCTAGTTTTATTGAGTTTCACGCCTCATTCGTTTTCAAGATATCTTTATGGTTAAATGCATCAATTTAAAAGCAAATTCAAAAGGGCATTAATTTTGTTTCCCATTTTGACAGATTCCAGAAGCAACAAGAACTCCGTTATTTCCAGCCTAGATTGTTTGTCTAGCATCGTGGAGCGAATAACCACAGACTCCTCTACCTGCGCGCCGGACCTCGAAACTTCTGAGACCAGCTCCTGCTCTCCATCAGAAGGGAATGTACTGACCGAGACATCGGTGCCTTCACAAACACCAACCGACTGTTTTACGGGCGCACAAGATCCCAACTCCATTTATCAAGTGCTGTGAAGGGCAGTTGTGTCTCGTGACAACAGACTCCACATTCAGACTGATCTTTTTCCTTGTCAGTTGAGAGAAGATTACTTACTTTTTATTTTTGCAATCGAAGCTATATAGAATGTTTCCGAATTTTTGAAGGAAAATTGTTTTGGTGGGTCAGCAGAAGTATGCGATAGGCCTGTGTTTCTATGGGCGTGCATGTGTAAATGTGTTTGTTATGCATAAATTAATTTTAACGGAACGAAAGGCGCGAGGGCTGATGCTCAGTGAACTCCAGATTCGTCAAATTCGTCGGCACATCCGCCTCAGCGTGAAAACGTTCTGACCTTGAATTTGGGTCCTGTCTCCAGTGTCATTTGGGATATCAGTCATGCATTAGAGCTCCTATCCTGTTTATGCTGTTTGTCACATATCTGTCTCTTTCTGTCAGTGTTCTTAAGGTTAAACATGTTCAAATAGGATGAGACATAAGGACCATTTTTGTACAGTTGTAAATAAGAGCTGCCTTGCTTAAAAAAGAAGTATTTAATGTTGCCTGTTGTAACACACTTGGATTGTTGTCAGATATAAATTTTATATTTATAAATATTAAAGCCCGTGTGACATTTTCATAAATCACTGTTTATATGTTCTGCTGTGTAGTTTGTTGGTTTTCTGGCCGAAGGCTGTGAGGGGTAAATAGTTCACATTTGTGCCCGATTTTTCAATGACTAGACCATGAATGTAGTATTGCGCTGTAGTCTGGTGAGGGACTCTGTGAAAATGAAGAGTGAATATTTTTATTACAATTATTATTATGTTAGATATTAAATGTAATGGTTAGATCCATTTATAAGTCAGTTTTCTGAGACTGTGTGAGAGTGAGAACGATGACGCTGATTAAAAAGACGAAGCAAAATTAGGCGGATTGCGTTTCGTGAAAATATACCAAAGTGTTTAAGTTACAGTCGTTCTTAAATTGTTCAATTTTGTCCTTTGTAGAAGGGTAATTAACTGCACTTTAACTTGACACCTTGTACAAACTGACTTGTAGAAAATTATACGAGACAATCGTATTATGTCAACGTTATGCCAACGTTTTAATTATTTCAAACCCGTAATTCTAATTAATGTATTCCCTAAACAGAAGATTAAATGCATTCATCCAGTAATGTTACAAAATAGTCTTGTAGATGAGAGGTCTAGATGAATAAAATATAAAAGACACATAAAATGAATTTTACCGCCTCTTCCCTCAGTTCAGACTGCATAGCGTGAAAAGGTTCATTAAAACGACCTTTCGTAATATGAACTGACGAGGTGCATAGGCCTCATAAACAAATTCTAACTGTTATGATTTCGACAAGACAGGCAAATATTTTTTAAAAGTTTCATTTCGAGTTACCGTAATAAAAACAATGAAATAACGAGTTGAACATGAGCTCATCAAGATGCAAACTCCACCTAGTTTAGAAACCTATAAACAGAAACAATCAGTTACAAAAGTAATTGTTCCTAAAGTGGAGCATTTCGGATAAATCACAGCTCTCATCCAGTGAGAACGAAATGTTAAAATGAATGCTTCCGCGTGCATGAGATCGCTAGAACGTTCTGTGAGCGCGGCAGAGTTCTGGAAAACTGGACGGACTCCACCCATATTGCTCCTAATGTTCCTAAGTGTTTCCTAGAGCCGATGCTTCTTAGCGGGAAGACCACTCAGGCGACTTAGCAGTCACGTGATGAAGTCCATCAAATATATGTTTTTTCAATGGTAATATAAGAAGTTGATATGTGAAGTTTCAGATCTGCCCAAATAGCCAATAACTTGTTTACTAATTGAGTTAACAGTTAACTATAAGTAAAGTGTGTTATCAAAACAGTTGTCAATGTTGATGTCTAAGGGCTAATACTCTTATTCAAACCTCACTGGACTCTGATCATGAGCAATTTAAACTTTTTCAGAGTAAGGAAAAGTGAGAGGACTCAGTCACCTGGTTCATTTCTGCAGAGATGCTACTACAGCATAACAAGTATAACGCGCGTGGTTTAAGAAGAGAGATTTTTATTGAACTGCCGAACAACAACAGAGTAACAGACAAAGCTGGCGAGCCAACACATTATTTACAAAAAAAAAAAACAGATGAGACCCTAACAGCAGACCTGGCGGGGTTGTGGGGGGGGGGGAGGGGTAGCAGACCCGGGGGAGAAGGTGCTAGGGCAGCTACGTGAATCAGAACAGATCTGAGCTGAGTTCTCACAGCACGGACCGGGCATCGTGGGCCGTGTCCGTGCCGTGGGTCTAGGTGTGATCTGGGTGTCTGCAGTGGGCGGCATTTCCGGGCGATCTCGGTCAGAGCTGGAAGCACTGGGCTGGAGGCGGGGCCGAGGGCGTGGCCGCTGAGGACTGGCCATCTGAGGAAAGTGTCTACTTCCTGCGGCGGGTAGCGGCACCCTTCTTGGAGCTGTAACGAGGTGAGAACAAACGCAGGGAGGAATTAGACAAACAGAAAGGGGTGAAATTGACTGGTTTTGACCAAAGGTGTGAGAGTAAGAGAGCTCCAGGCACTAGGCTGGTGTAGGTGATCAGCTGTCTGTGCCCTCGACATCATCTTTAAAAACCATGAGTACGAGACAGCCACAACCTTAACACCAGCCTCAAATACAGGAGAACCCCCAAACGTCACATCTGTGTGTGTGTGTGTGTGTGTGTGTGTGGTCGTTAAGTGTTAGAGACTAAGGCGGAAGCATCATAGCTTCTATTAGATTGAGAACAGTAGAAAACGCTGGAGCAAGTTTGACGACTGTCACATGACAGACAGTTTATACCCAGTAAACCCAGTAACAAGGACGTCCACCCAAAAATCAGACTAATCCACCTCACACATGTCCAACAGTACAAATGACCTACACAATGCATGAGTCAGGTCTTCATACTCCACTGATTCAGTAAAAACCTGACGGCAATAAGTATAACATCAATCTGTTTCTCCTCTACAGGATTCGATTAATCCATGGATTCAGCTATTTTAATCCTAACTGTTTAAAGTTAATCTAAGAGGTGATGGGAAAAAAACACAAAAAAATGTGTTGCTATGTGCAGTGACCGAAGCCCAGTAAAAACGAGTCCCTGTTATGCTTTTGAGACCAAGTATTTTTTTAAAATAGCAAGTTCACAGTGATGTTTGCAGAAACCATCTCAGCTAATGTAAAAGTGTGAGAAACTGTGAAAATTTGTAAAGATGTGTAAACCCCTCTGAGCTCTGGGTGGACTTGCCCTCTGTAGAAGGTTACGAAACTTGTCTTCTCTCAAACCGGGTGAAGTCATGCTGAGCAAACATGCAGGACTTACCACAGATCTGACTGTCAATCAAAGCCTTTTCTCCACAGAAAACGGCCATTTCATGGATCTCCCGTCGTCTCAAAGACACGTAGAGATTCATGGAATACATTTTCACCATTTAACTCGCCACTCTCACAGCAACACACAGCTCTGACTATTCAAGACCATAAACATCAGTATAAACGGCAAACAGAAAATGGGCCCATATTTTGGTCAATCCTTTGGCTTATATCTGCTGACCCAAAAAGGCCTCATCTGAATGCCTTTAAGGTAGTTCACACATCAGAACCAACATGGTCAATATGAAGCGGCATACGGTGGAGTAGATCCTAAAACACAAGGACATGGAGATGAAGTTGGGGTTTTAGGATGGAGATGAAGTTGGGGATGAGGATGGAGGTGAAGCTGGGGATGAGCATGGAGGTGAAGTTGGGGTTTTAGGATGGAGGTGAAGTTGGGGATGAGGATGGAGTAAGTCAGCACAGGGTAGCAGCGGATGAAGTCTTCAGGAATGCTAAACATTCACTGTCATTTCAGCCTGAAGACTTTTACAAAAATGTCCAAAATACTCACCGTCCATGTCCTGTTGGACTCAGACGATTACTGTTATTTTTCAGGACATGTTTTGTACAGCCTCCAGTACAATTGGCAGACATCCTTTCTGACTGGAGCATGTCTGACATATTGCACTGGTGTGTCCGTGTATGTGTGTGTGTGTATGTGTAGGTGTGTGTACGTGTGTGTGTGTGTTTGTGTCTGGGTCTGTGTGTGTGTGTGTGTGTGTGTGTGTGTGTGTGTGTGTGTATGTGTGTGTGTGTGTATTTGTGTCTGGGTCTGTGTGTGTGTCTGTGGGGTGAATACTTACTGCTTCTGCAGCTCGTCAATGCGGTTTCTGAGTGAAATGACCTGAAAACAACATATAAGTGTATTTAAACAGAGAATGGGGACATTACCTTAAACTGGAGGTTTGACTCACGCTGTGGAGACTCCTTGGTCTTTGGGGACTGCCTGTGTACTGGGTGAAAAGCTGAATACAAAGCACACACTTTTCTTCAGGGGCTGCAGGGAGTGTTTGAGCTTTGGGTCAAACTACTAAGAATTTATATATACATATATATACAAGAATAAGAATATATATATATATATGAGGAAATGAATCCTTTTCTTTTCCATTCTGATTTGGTGTGAATCCCTGTATGGAAAAGGTGTGCTTTGCTTTCAGTTTTGTGACACATCAAAGACAATGCAAATTGTGAAAAGCAGTGATACAACTGAGAGAGCCAGCTTCCAAACACCCACTCACCTGTTCACCGCAATCCAACTGCATCACTACCTCACCTGTTCACCGTAATCCAACTGCACCACTACCTCACCTGTTTACTGTAATCCAACTGCATCACTACCTCACCTGTTCATCATAATCTACCTGCATCACTAACTCACCTGTTCACCGTAATCCAACTGCATCACTACCTCACCTGTTCACCGTGATCCAACTGCATCACTACCTCACCTGTTCACTGTAATCCAACTGCATCACTACCTCACTTGTTCACCATAATCCAACTGCATCACTACCTCACCTGTTCACCATAATCAAACTGCATCACTACCTCACCTGTTCATCGTAATCCACCTGCATCACTACCTCACCTGTTCACCATAATCCAACTGCATCACTACCTCACCTGTTCACTGTAATCCACCTACATCTCACTACCTCACCTGTTCATTTAAATCCACCTGTGTCTCACTATTAAACTAATGTTATGAAATATACATGACATATACAAAATGCTTTCACCACACGCTTTGTCAATGTGTTTCTACAACTTTAAAGCTCACTAAAATAAAACATATGATAATTAATATATATGTAATGTAAAATATACATACATATTTATAAAACTCAAATCAGTCAAAGGAACCTGTGGTAAACCAAAGCCGGGGTCCTTTTAAAAAAGACTTGTAAACAATATGAATTTAGAACAGTAATCCAGACTTCCACATTTTTGTTCACATTATAACTGTTGTTGTGCACAGCAGTGGTACTGTGACCTTTTGACCTGTCTCCTGTTGGAAGAGCCTGTCCGATCGTACCGTTTCCATGGTTTCCCGTGAGCCTATCATGCAGGCAGAGCATGCGCCCGTGCCGAGCCCTGCAGCCTTGCTAGCATCTTTCTTTACTTACAATTTACTGAGCTCCTCCACTCTCTTACGCAGTGTGGTCACCTACAGAAGAGCAGAGCACAGCTACATTCATCCTGCCCCCGGGGGTCCACCCTCACTACTGACTTATATTTAAGCATGGTTATGTGAACCATGGTGAGTGCTTTTCACAGACAGATTAATGTGATTACTTAACATGATGACTTAACACACAATCCAGCTGTGTGCTCAGAGCTGCTGCATCTAATTCAGCTCTTCTATGAAACCCAAAGGGCAGAGGAATGAATTAATAATGAATTAATACTCATAGACTTATTGGTGCCAATGGCAATAACAAAATTCCTCTTCAGGGAAATTTAATCCCATCCTGCTTTAAAGACAGATTTACAAAATGTGTAAATGTGTGTGTGTGTGTGTGCGTGTGTGTGTGTGTGTGTGTGTGTGTGTATGTATGTATGTGTATGTGTATGTGTGCATGCATGTGTGTGCATGTGTATGTGTATGTGTGTGTGCACGTGCGCATGTGTGTGCATGTGCATGTGTATGTGTGTGTGTGTGTGTGTGTGTGTGTGTGTGCGCGCGTCAGGGGTGGTGTGGGGTGTCCTTAATTAGGACAGATTTTTTGGCAAACCTAGGGAGAGAACTTTAAACTGTTTTTAGAAACAGAACTATCAGGTAGCAAACAACATCATTCCAGTTCATGAGAAGGCCAAGAGAGTGGGATGGAGAATCCAGGTAAAGGTCACGCTGAATGCTCACCTCATACTTCTGCCTCTTCAGCCTCTCCATGTGATCAAACTTCTCAGACTCCAGAGTGCGCATCCATTCCCACATCTCCTTGGCCTTCTCCCTGAACACACACACACACACACACACACACACACACACGTCCAATTGTTACTAAACACAGGTGAAAATAAACCTTCACACATCTCAGGTCACCAGATCAAAGTACCGTCTCCACTCCTTCTCAATACCAAATACATGCCAAATATTTCAATGGTCATGAAGTATCCCAGTCTGTTGATATATGTAAAAATCTGCGACAGTATTTATAATTCAGGTCCTTGGAAATGACTTTACTGGAGTTGTTATTCGAAATAAATTAAATCCTTTACTAAATTAGTCCATGTAGAGGAGTCGTTATTAAAATACGAAGGTGTGTGTTGAGCAGTTTGTGTGTAGAGAGACACAGCTGGGGACATTTCTCTGACCTCAGCTTGTCCTCGTTCAGATGGTCAATGTTCAGAGGTTTACGACGTTCAGCCAGGATCTTCCTCTTCTTCTCTCTCTCCGTCTGTTTCTTGCCTCTCTTCTGATCAGCCTGTCAAACCACACAAGTCCCAAATACATCAAACACCAGGACGACACGCTGCTCTGGCTCAAAAAGAAACTTTGGTTTTTTTCAGCAAGAACTGGCTGATGGTTAAAGGGAGGAGCTGGTACAGAGCTAGTTTTGCTCCCCCCCCCCTGCCCCTTGGGTGAGGGAGGGGCGTGGTGTGTGTGCTCACCTTCTGCAGGTAGCTGCTGTAATTTGCACCCATGCTGGACAGGGCGGATTTCTTCTTAGCCTCTTCCTCTGCCTTCTTCTTAGCATCAGCCTCCTCCTTTCTCAGTCTCTCTTCCTGTTAGAGTGACAAGACCGTTAACAGGAGAACCGCCCTCACACACACAGACATACACACACACACACACACACACACACAAACACACACACACACACGCACACACACGCACACGCGCACACACACGCACACGCACACATACACGCTCACACACACACACACGCACACGCACGCGCGCACACACACACGCACGCCCGCACACACACTCACGCACGCCCGCACACACACACACACACACACACACACACACACACACATACACAGACACACACACACACACACACACACAAACACACACACACACACACACAGACACACACACACACACACACACATACACACACACACACAGACACACACACACACACACACACACACAAACACACACACACACACACACACACACACACACAAATAAACACACACACACACACACACACACACACACACACACATTGTTAGAGCAGCCACACGTACCTCACGTTTTGCCTGACGCTCCTTTTCCTTCTCAGCGCGGATCCTCTGCTGCTCCGCCCTCTCAGCCCTACGCTTCTCCTGAACATCCACAGACAGACAGACAGACAGACAGACAGACAGGCACACAGACAGATAGACAGACAAGCATTCTTTTGAGTCCTGCTTCTAGGGGAGCACAACGCATATACAGTTCATTTGCAGTTCACAAATAAATTATGTAATTTTCTTTTTCTATGTTTAACACCTTTGCTACACACGACAGGCCTTCACTTTCAGGCCAGTTACGGGGCATTAAAAGCCTTATTTTCCTTTTGAAAGCCATAATTCATTGTGTGGGTACAGAACTCACGATTCTCTCTTTCAGGGCGATCAGCTCTTCCTCCTCCTTCTTCCTGCACTCGAAGTGTGCGTCGATGAGAGCCTGCAGCTCCATCAGATCCTTGTTCTGACGTTTCTTCTGGATGTCCTGTTGGAAGAACACACACACAGAGACACACACACACACACACACTTTCACCGCAGTGCCGTCCACACGCAGCTCCGTGTACAAACACAATTTACTCATAGCACTGGGAGATAAGAGAGGGACTTAGCTTACATCAAAGTCCACTTTCTCTCCCTCAGGGATTTTGGGAGCGGTTGGTCTAGAAAAAATAAAAGAGTGTTGTGTCAGTCGGTTGTCCACTGTGGACCGTTCACAAGTTTCTCATCATGTTCCATTCAGTAATGTCTCTTCTAGACAACAGTTTATCTATGTGTCTATCCATTCAGTAAGGTCTCTTCTAGACAACACTTTATCTATGTGTCTATCCATTCAGTAAGGTCTCTTCTAGACAACAGTTTATCTATGTATCTATCCATTCAGTAAGGTCTCTTCTAGACAACACTTTATCTATGTGTCTATCCATTCAGTAAGGTCTCTTCTAGACAACACTTTATCTATGTTTCTATCCATTCAGTAAGGTCTCTTTTAGACAACAGTTTATCTATGTATCTATCCATTCAGTAAGGTCTCTTCTAGACAACACTTTATCTATGTATCTATCCATTCAGTAAGGTCTCTTCTAGACAACACTTTATCTATGTATCCATCCATTAGTTTAAGATATTTAGCCATCCATCCGCCTGCTTTGGCTAACAGCCTTAACGGAGCCTCCGTTCCACACAGTTTTTCACAGCAGCATGAGTAAATACAGTAAATCGACGAGCCCAGGCTGGAGAGGTTTGAGAAACTGGGCCGTTAGAAGATTTTTACAGACTACTCAAGATGAGAAGGGGGGAAAAAAAAAACCTCTACTCACTTGAACTTTGGCTTCTCCTCTGTTGATTTGAGAAAAGAAAAGGGGGGGAAAGGATGTTACACTGTTAGAGACGGTGAAGGCAACGGGCTGATGACACTGTCACTGTTAGAGCACCTGTGTTCATGAGTGGTGTCGAGTTAAGCACTGGAGAGTGAGCACTGGAATTGGTTTTGGTGAGGTACATCTTAAGACTCAAAGAGTCCTCTCTGCTTACATATGGGAACAAACTTGTGAAGAAAGTAAACCATGTTTAAGAATTACTTTCAGGGACAACTGTGTTAATTGACGCAAGTTAGTGAAAACAAATAAATCAGTAAAATGGACAGAGACATCAGATAAAGAATTCAGAATGTAATACAGTGTTTTTCAGAACTCTATTCATTGTACAAAATCTAAACCCTAAACTGCCCAAAATCTATAGTTTTACTCTAAAGCTAAACTTAATCAAACCCCTACAGCTTTACTCAAAACCCAGAAGACACCAGAGAGAGCTGACACTTAGGTGACAGCTTTCTTAAACATGACTTAAGATTTATTACCCTTTTACCCTTTTGCATTTATGGCACCAATCTCTAATCCGATTGATCAGATTTTATAGACGAATAATGCGCTTCGTCTGGCCATTTAAAAAAGGAATTACCCTAAAATGAGTGAAAATGGCAGTTCATGATCGACACCTTTCTCACAACAAAAAGCAACGCCCAAAGTGATCAGAAGTTTCCCGATAGGAAATAAAAGCTGCCATCCGTCCCCCTCCTGCACGGCTGGTGTGTATCATGCAAAGAACAAGAAGCGAAGCAGAAATGAGCTTTGGGCTCGAGGCATCGTTAAAGCTAACGGCGGCACTTCGTATTCTTTCACCCTTTTTTCACCCACGCTCATCTCTTACTACATTTTCCACAATGTCTATTTTTTTCTAAAAAAACAAAAAACAAAAAAAAAACAAACCAAAAATGCTGTCTGTAAATGAGACAACCAATTTCGCAGTGCTCCCCCGCTCTTTCTGAGACCCAGCCCAACACATCCTAACCCCGCCCACCGCTCTACCCCCTTTTGGGACTGGCTTTATGCAAATGACAAAAACAAGACATTGATTGGTCAACATACCTTCCTCTTCATAGGCCTCTGCATGCATGAAGCGATGAAAGCAGGAGCAGAACAGAAATCATTAGCGAACAGTCATGGGCTGGCTCTCAGACAGCGGCCACGCTGTCATACCTTTGCTCTGCTGTGCAGAGTGACTATTCACCAAGACTGAGGTGTTTTTCCTGACAATGCTCTTAGATAACTGACCAATAAAAATATCCCTTAAGAACAAATCTCAAATTGTCTCAGTTGGTTGGAAAACACCTCATTGTGAATATGACACAAGGCACAGTGTGATTCAGTTCAATAGCAAAATACACAGCACGTACAATTCAAACACTGTTCATTATATATCACACATCCTCATAGTCTTTTCATACAACGTCATGTTTTAGAATTCAAATGGGACAAAAAAAGGCAATTTATAAGAGGGAGGGGTCTCTGTTCCAGTTCTCAGTCACAGTGGTGGTCAAACTGGTTGAAAATCGGCTAAAAAACGGTATTATAAATAGTAGATTTGTTTGAACCATCACTTGCAAAACAGTGTTCAGTAGACAGGAAAGGATTTGGGTGAATCTGGGTAAATCTGCTGTGTGTTAAATTTTAAATGAGTGAAACCTTTCTTTGTCCCTCTGAAGACAAAAACATTCTATACATTCACAAAGGCTAAAATACTATATTGACATCAGAAGCAATTTTCAAAGGCAACCCACAGAAATTATACATAGTCTTTCAGATTGATAATTTGTACAGTTTCATGCCATGCTTCACTGTGCCGTAGAGTCCGTCACTAGGTGGTGCCGATGGGAGCAGCGTTGTACCTGGGACAGCAATGCAACTGCTCCCTCTGCTGGGGTATATTCTCCCAGTAAGGGAGAGTTTATGCTGGTTAACTGATTAGCATCTCAGCCCTGCGTGGGGTTAGTGTTTTCCACAGAGAGCCCCGATTCTCGGAGCGCGCCTGCTTTCGACCTGCTGAAGCGCTCTCCGTGGAAACATTTTCCATTTGATTAGTGTCATACTCATCAGAACTGAGTTCAAATTGCTTTGAATCCCAGGGATCAAACACTTGAATCATAATTGGAAAATATGCCCCATTTTTTTTTTAAAAAAAGAGGTATTTTACCAATTCCATTTAATCTTTGATTCAAATGTACAGTCACTGGAATTGAAACAGGTATTAACCTTGGCCATTTTCCTCATACAGTCTTTATGGAGACCAGTTTCTTTTAATGTGGGCACACATGAAGAGGAGGTACCTCCAATAGTGGTTATCCCTCTGGGGAAGCTGACTGGCTACTGCAGTATCTAAGACTCGATTAGTTTGTCTAGTCTTTGAGCTTCCGTGACGGGTAAAAAGTGCACTGCCTATGAATGGGTTGGGAAGGATGAAGGAATATTCATGCCACATACCTTCATGCACCCCGTGCTCCCCGTGCGCCTCGTGCGCCCCGTGCTCCCCGTGCGCCTCGTGCGCTTCGTGCGCCTCGTGCGCCTCGTGTACCGGTTCTGGCGCCGTCGCCGGCGTGTGCTCGGGCTCGGGCTCAGGCTCGGGCTCGGGCTCGGGCTCGTGGTGGGTTTCGGGCTCGTGAGCTTCCGGCTCCGGCCCTGCCTCTGGAGCAGCCTCAGGGGCTACCTCCACCTGACCTACCCCCACGGCCAGAGGCGGCGCAGGCAATGCAGCAAGCAGGGGAGAGGAAGGTCGGCCCCAGTTATTAAACATTACAGGGAGGAAGAACAAAGGCATTAGAGAATAAGAGAGTATGGTTGGTTAGAGAGGATGAAGAAGAGCTTTAAAGTTGGAGGTAGAGCAGCCCTGCTGAGGAAGTAGGCGGCTTGCATGGAAGATTAAAGGAAAGGAAGATAGAAGGAGAGAGAGAGTGAAAGTGAGAGAGTGAAAGTGAGAGAGAGTGCGAAAGAGAGAGAGAGAGAGATGGTAAGTGTGGAGACACACAGACTGAATGATGTGATAGTGTTACACCGGAGATACCTGAATTCAGAAAATGCCATTGGTTACAAAAAAGTGCCCTGGCCACCATCTCCATGCTCAGACACATTTATTATTGTTTTGTTTTTGTTGTTGATGTTGTTTGTTTAAGTTGACAAAAGCCATGTCGCTCCGTTAGAAAACAAAAGTCAGTCACTCTTAGCAACCTTGTGTTTAACAGGAGATTTCAATAAAAGATTTCAGTAAAAAAAAAATTTTTAAAAATTTAAGTAAAAGAATTAGCCACAATGTTTTGTTTTTGATTAATTAAATGACCAACTAAAAACAAACAGCTGCATTAAAGCGTTACAGTTACAGAGGCATTTGTTAGAGCAGTTTAGCCATGTGTAAAAGCATACAGCGTGAGGTGGTCTTTCTTGTAGACCTTTTAAACCATCTAGATAGATTAAATATTATCGCTAATGAGCGCCAAGCCAAATCTGAACAGACTTCCAATGGCTGAAGACAAGATGCTAAACCAGCAGCCTAAACCACGCTGTCATGGGTTTTGGGAAAGGTGTTTAAAAAAACGTAATAAAACTGTACTATTCTAATGTTATTTGTTGTGTGAAAGGTACTGCAAAGTGAAACTACAACAAATTAAACTCTTGACTACATGGTCTTTGTTTAAACACTAAAGTCCATCAGTCTACTACAGTTCAGAGTATTTTCAAAGCTGTAGCGTAGCAGTTTACTTTTTTTTTTCTTTTTTAAAAAAAGATTTTGCTTTTGAATCACCGTCTAAACAGCTGACATGCAGTGTTGAAAAGCTTCAACAGATTATAGCAGTTTTTAGTGTTTCGGCCGTCCTGCTCTCGTTACCAGAGAGAACAGCACGCCCCTGGTCCTCTGTGAGAACTGTAAAGGAAATTCTAACTAGAATGCTGAAAACGCAAAAGAGCAGATCTCAGATCAGCAGCCTTGTCGAGTTCCGATCCAGACCTCACGTCCAAATTCAGTTTGAAATGTAAGTTGATTCCACCTGTGTTTGTGAGAAATTCCCTCTATTTCTCCCCCCCGCTCACTTGCTCGATCGCTCGCTCGCCCCCCCCCCCTCTCTCTATATATATATCATGTGCATATATATATATCATTTTTCCTGAGAAATATAAACTGTTGTCTATATTTCGCATTCACATTCCCTCCAGTTCTGGTTAGCATATTAATGTGAGAATGTACGCTGTCATATATACCTCTATGTCAGGAGTACATTGTGGGATAACAAACCATTTTAAGAACTGATTTGTTAATACTTATTTAAAGCCGTTAACATCAGGGTTGTCAGCAAAAGTTTGACACAAATTTTGATATTTAAATAGCGGTCAGATGGTGATGTGAAGTTAGTGGTGAAGTGACAGGGCGGAGTGAGGCTGACCACGCCCACGCCAAACGCACACAGTGTCAAACACATTTACATGTCAGTGTGGAGAACCAGACTCATTAGTACTACGGCAAACAGAATTAAAATCAAATCATTATTTTATTTGTTTTTGTTTATTTTTTGTTTTCAATTTGTTTCGTATTTTACCTTCCTCTTCGACCTCTTCATTTTCCGAAAAGAAAGCAATAAAGGAATAAAATTACAACAGTGTTTTTTCTCGGTCTGAATAGAAAATCATATCACAGTAGAGCAGACGCGTGCTGATAAAGCGCTTGGCTATAGTTTCTTCTGAGGACAGAATGAATTTCCAGTTTGAAACAGTTATGGTAAGTGTACAATAGTATGAAAACCGTATTAAGCGAATGTCCACGTATCGGTCTGTCCGCAGAAGAAAGTGCATTTCTGAAAGCACTCCAGCACTCCTGAGCGGAATCATACTGTCCTCAACATCTGGCTCGTTCTTTTTAACGGAGCGGTTCTCGGTCAGAGGTCCAGGACAGTATCGGGGTCTCGGCATAGACACAGGCGCACAGAGGAATAAACGGGAGGACTGCGTCGATCTAATCAGTCAGTCAGTCAGTTTGAGACCGAACCAGGTCAATTACAATCTGATTTTAGTGACCTGTTGCCTGTGGCTATGCACGAGTAATTACTGACACCTACTACATTCAGTTCATTCAGACAGAATTCACAGTGTTTAAATGAGCTGTTGTGATACAGAGAGAAGGAAAATAATTCTTCATGGTGTCAAGCCAAACCTGTACAGATATATAATCAAATTTCCTTTACACTTTTCATTTACATTTTTCATTTACAAATCAGAGTTTTGTAAACAGTATGAAAACCTTTGAGATACAAATGAACTGTAGAAATCACAAAACAACAAAATGGAAATGTCATTTACGCTGGACAGAATTCACCTGCGCTGTAAAGTCTCAACCACAAGAGGGAGCCATTACTTCATCTAAAAGTGTGTGTGTGTGTGTGTGTGTGTGTGTGTGTGTGTGTGTGTGTGTGTGTGTGTGCGCGCGCGCGCGTGTGTGTGCGTGTGTGGGTGGGTGTAGTGGAGGTGAGAGAGAGAGAGAGAGAGAGAGAGAGAGAGGGCTATATAGAAGTGATTTCTGTGTGTGAGAGTAATGTAACTCTATCGTATTTTATATAACGAGTGATCAAATTATCACTTTTATATAAAGCCTGACATTGTACTCACCCTCAACCGCACTGCAAAAAAGGAGAATGAAAGAACAGCATTAGTGTTACCTCATATCATACAGAATCAGCTTTGTAAACCATGATTAATCGTATCCTTAATACAGTGAGGCTCATCAGACAGGACAGATTCAGGAAATGATCCTGTGCTGATGTAAAGATGGCAAAAAAGACAATAATAATCTTTGTTTGTTTGTTTGGTAAGGAAAATAACAGAATACTTACACTTCCTCGGTGTCAGACATGATGACAGTGGACTTTACGCCTATGGTTGGAAAAAGTCAGATGGGAAAATTCAACTTGGGCATATGGTATATTACACTCTTAATTCTTTATTTTTTATCGTATATGGATTATCAGCTAAGCTGTGGGAACATCAAAGACACCACGACAATAAGCCCTCAAAAGGTAATGATTTTCAACACAAAACCAAATGAATTTCCAGCTGTCTCTCAGTGAGGGCTGTAGTTTACCTCAGGACACTCACACACAGACACAGTCACACAGAGTCTTGTCTCATTTGGTTGTAGTGATTGTCTGTCCAGTGGGGGGCAGTGTTTTGTGTTTAAATCTGACATCCAGGGTGGGGTCCCCTGTCCTGGGACACTGAGCTGCGTCTGGCTGGGGCTCTAAGCACCCAGCACAGCTGCACACGTCTGTGAGGCTTAGCTCTGGATCAGATTTCTCAGCCTCAGCTCAGAGTCATTCTGTCAACATAGCTGAACAATCCCCCCTTCCTTATCTGGGCATGATGGGACCCCCCCCACCCACATCCTACACCCCACACCCTACATCCCCCACGCACATTAGAGGAAATTACCCCCCCCCCTTCCCTTTTTTTTAATTTGGTGCTACTATATAAAGATGTTGATTTAATACTTTATTTAATACTTTAAATATTTTGGAGTTTGTAAAAACCGATAAACACCTCAAAACTATTCCAGACTATTTCAGCAATGTTTCAGAATGACTGTTGAATATCAGTGCGGTGACTATGATCATAACTGGACCACTCATACAGCGAAAGAAACACCAGTACGTGTAGACACACGCGTTCCTCTATTCTTTTGTTCGACGCCGTGTTCCTCCGTTGGACAGGGAGTCATCCCTCCGTTTCATCTCTCTGCTCTTTCTGAGGAGAGTGGTCTTTATAACTGGATTGTCAGCTGTTTTTTTTGCTAAGCCCCTATTGTCATTGCTAATATCAATATGCCTCTATGAGACAGTGACAGGTTAAGCCTAACAACCTGTAAATCCTTTGTTTTAAATCCGTCGTTTGAGTTTGCCTATGACAGACAAAGCACAGGTTTAGAACCGTGACCTTCTAATATCCCTCTTGTTTCCTGCGTTTCCACTGCTCCACTACTGTGGTGTGATAAAACACACTCTTTAGGAGGATTTAGAAATGATCAGAATTTATAAATTAGATGATCTGATAAACCATATTTATCCTCCAAGCCTGATTTGGAACTCTGCATATGTAACAGTCAAAAATCCGAAGGCATCAAGTTTTCCCAAATGGTACATGAAGCCATTCCCACAAATATTTAATTTCTTAGCATTGAAACCATTTATCTTGTCAAAGAAGAGAAAACTCCTCGTGTAACAGATGGTTAAATCAGAGTCGATTTTAAACCCGCTGTTCCCTCTGGATAATTCGAAAGACCATTGGTGGATCAGCATCCTCTTTAAAAAGGGTTTGATTTTCATCTATCATCATTTCAGTTCTGCAGTGTTTTGTCTCTCCTGACAGGGAATGCCCTTGACTACAGACTGTCCATACTGTGTGCTGGAGTCTCTCTTACCTCAGAAAAGCCGAAAGAGGTGAGTGTCCTGGTGCCGCCGACTGGCTGTAAGGTTCTGCAAACTTCCAAGAGAGATTAAGTCCTTCTGTTATACTGACACCTGATCTTCTAAGGACCCTTATTGGCTGAGGCACAAAGCCAGGCTGGATTCTAAGGGAGGGGGCGCTTTGATGACATCTTGGCCCCCCTACCCCCACACTGAATAAGGAGATGCATAGAATTTACTGGATGGAAGGAGGCTTGGATTAGGAAAGGCGAGATGGTTGATAGCTATATCGGTCATAATACAAGGCAAGCAAAAATGTGCCCGCGGGGAAGTGAAGAGCCAGGAGGCAGTGTCTGTGGTTCTGTGGACTCACATATGAGTTTGGCATGTCAGAAATGCCTATGTGTGTTTTAACAGGACACAGAAACCAACTGTCCGTGTGTAGAGACAGCAGTCCCGCTCCTGGTAACAAGGCAGGTCATGTGACTGAAGGTTTGGGCTGGATAATTTACAACCTCATGATTTCCACAAGCCCAGCAGTGCTTGGGATCCTCATCTTCAGACAGGGAGGGGGCAGTGGTACGGATCACCATGTTCAGAGGGGTGGAGATGGTGTGTTTTTGGTCGTGGGAGAAAGGTGGTGTGTTTTGGAGCACCTGGTGAAGACATGGTGTGTACAGAAGGGCTGAAGTTGTCATCATTTTTCACATACATCAGATTCTGTCCCTGTCTGACGCAGGTCACCCAGTGTCTCTCTAAATCTGGACCCCCCCCACCCCCCCCCACCCCTCACCCCCACCAACATTACACACAGAACCCCACAGAACTCACCAAAGGACACACCCACCGATAAGCCCTGACAAATGGCAGGGTTTGTCGAGGCCGTGCGCTGTGTGTTGGGGCGGCGTGATTAAGTGTGCCGGGCGCGGCCAGGCGACCCGCGACAGGCCCTCGGCCGCCTGCAGGGGTGGCCAGAGCTGGAGAGGTCAGCGCTTAGGTTCCGCAGACACACCATGCCTGTGCCATGTATCTCAGGTAATGTGGAAACCCCCTGCTCAGTTCCTGCTCCCTGCTCCTCTGTCACAGAGCTACATGAATTTAGGGCAAGGGGGTTTTATTTTTGGCGTGGTAACGGGGCCAGCGGCTGCTCCTCTTCAGGGCGTAGCTGAGTTGCACTGAGTGAGCTTGTCCCTCTGACTGTCCCAGGCTTAGGACCAGCAGACAGCAGCTTTAATCCCTTTCACCAGCACACACAGGTAAACTCACAGCTCCACCACACCCAGGCTTTCCAATGCTTATATGGCAGTCATGTGTTAATGGCAGGGAGTTGAGTCCAGGCCAGCTGCACATGGCTTTGGGCCCTGACGTCGGTGACAAGTGAGAAAATTAAACAATTTCCCTGCAGATTAGGACGTTTCTGCGTGTGTGTATGTGTTTATGTATTTGTGCATTTAAGTGCATGTGTTGCATGTGTTTAACAAGGACTGGATTTCAGGAAATGCAACAACAGCAGTAGTAGCGTATTGGTATCAGGTAGTCGTGGAATTTCAGATTAAGTTCTTTTTTGTGTATGTGACCTTGGGATAAATGTTTTTGTTTTGGGTTTTTTTTCTTTTGGCTTTGAGATATTTGTGTTGTTTTTTTTTTTTCTGCAGACAAGCGTTCCCTAACTGACAACTCAGTGAGTAATGAGACTGTGTCATGTCCTCCACTGCTTCGAGACGCTTGAACTTTTGAATCTTAAATTGCTGATGTAACATTTTAGGGTGTCTGTGTTAAATTTATTGGGTAATACACGCAAAGATTTATCAGAGAGCTATTATTAACAACCCTCTTTTAAACTTGTTTGTTGGAACTCTCCCATAAGTCAATACAGATCCTTAAATGGAGCAGGGTCATCTCATATGTCAGTGTGTGTGTGTGTGTGTGTGTGTGTGTGTGTGTGTGAGTGTGTGTGTCTGTATTTAGGGTAGATATAAGATACATCTCAACATGTCACACATTTTTAATATCGTTCATAAAAACAGGTCAAGAATTGAGGTTAATGAGGTTGATGAATATGAGATCTGTGTGCATGTATCTGTGTGTGAGTGTGTGTGGCACTTGGTACTGGGAAACACATGTCTTTGTGTGTGTGTGTGTGTGTGTGCGCGAGTTTGTTTGCGTGCACGCACACGTGCGTTTGTGTGTGTGTGTGTGTGTGTGCATGTGCGTGTGCGTGTGCATGTGTGTGTGTGTGTGTTTGGGTCGGGGCTGTCTGCTTATTAAAATATGGACTGTGTACTTGGAGCGCAGGGCTTGGACCTGCTCATGAGCTGCTGTATCTCTTCTGTGTAGAGAAATGACAGTCAGTCCCTGGCTAAAATTAGAGGTCAGATTTTTCCACTTTCCCCAGGAGATATCATCCCTTCTATGCATATCAAGTGTTCAAGAACTACTTGAAAAATATGGCTCTTCCATGGACTCTTTATTGCGGATCACTTTCTGTGCAGTTGAAAACCCTTGTGGGCAACACCATTTACACGTTTGACCAATACATTTCAGCATAAATATGTGATACTTTTTTTTCCAGAAGCTTTATATAGAGAAAAGCAGGCTAATGCAAGTCTCAGTCGAATGGGCTCATGCCTTGTGCCCTTAAGGAATTTATCACTTGTCTGCATGTGTTTAACATATCAAAACATTTAATGGAAACTACGCTCTGTTAGAGTTCACTGAAGTAACACAATGGATTCAAATCATTGGGCAGGTTTTCCTGAGCACTACAATCACCAGAGAGCATGTCCGACTTACTGCAGGATCCCAAGATTCCCTAAAACAGTAAAACCTGTGCTGTGATGGACTCTGTGTCTTTCTCCGCTTCCTCATGATTCCTGAGACTGTAAGACAAGCAAAAATAAAAGCCACAGCAGCTGCTGGTCCAGGATCACGTTACAGAGACGCCACACTGGGTCAGACACAAAGTCAGCTCTCTAACGAATCTGAGCGAGCTTGTGTAGCCTGAGAACCGTCCACAGTGCCTGCACTCCTGCTCACGCTACCTGTACAGGTCACCTCACCTGGTCGCTTTATGACAGGCATAATGTACACTGACAGACTTAAGGCTTTGACATGTGAGTTCATCAGACCTGTGTCCTGCATGCAATACGTGCGCTTTAATATGCAGAAATATGCCTTTGACGTACCAAGAACAACAACATTACCATTCGGTGTTTGGGCCGTTCTCATTGGAAATCAGGACTGTCGTTTTATGATATTTCCGGACTACATTTCACAGTAGGCCAATGTAACCAACATAGGGTTTGTTTTACTGTGACCGATTATTAAAAAATATGAAGTATAAACAGAAAACTGTAAAATGAGGAAAAGCAAATTAATTGCAAGCCGTGCTTAACAATCTCAATAAGAACAGCAGGGAAGGATGCAGAGAGACTCCTAGACAAAAGATCCAGTTTTGTGAAATAACCATTTTGAAAATCTTTTTTCTCTTTTTGTCTAAGTAGGGTTATGAAATAATACTTTATAAATTAGAGAAGACAAAGTATGATGGCATCAGTCGTAATCAGGCGGTTCATGCGTCTTCATATTTCAAGCCAGCTGAAAAGAAAAAGAGAGATTTGGAAATTAAAATACAACTTTTCAAACAAGGAACAATTGCCTGTCAACAAATATCAAGTTTTACTGGCACAGAATTCCAACATAAGTAATGCCGCTCTTTAAAAAACATGTAGATCTAGAACTTGTTTTTTTTTGTTTTGTTTTGTTTTGTTTTGTTTTTTTCCTTTTCTAGAGCTGAAGTCAACTGAAGAACAGAGAACCGTAATTATTTGCAAAAACTAAAATTTGTATCCTCTTCTAAATAACAAACATACTTGGGAGACCATAAAATCTAGCAGTCATGAGAGAGACAGGCATTCTGCTGTTTAAATGTGTAACTAGAAGTCCTGCACACTCTATTTCACCATCTGTTTTTTCATAGTCTATGTGTTGTCGAATTCTATGCCAAATTTCACACATATAAGTTGCAGCCATAACAGTGCAGTAATCGCATGAAAAAGTTTTATTTGTAAGGACTTGCATGCTAATCCTCCATTTTACCATAATACAATACAGTCACAATACAATACAGATTTACCAATTTGGCAAGTCCTAGGATTCAAGCAGTAAACATATATAATTCTGTGATATTTATTCATGTTTTTATTGTCTGTATGTCACAGGTGATCAGAATGCTGAACGCTGTTAGTTACGGAAGTCTGGAGCCCGGACTTCTGTCTCAGCAGTTTCCTCCCCCACTGCTGCCAAAACCAGGGAAGGACAATGCCCGTCTGCAGAAATTGCTCAAGAAAAACGCCAAGAAAAAAATCGGCTCATCTTCACAAACGCCGATACCCTTCAGGTCGAGTCTGTCACCGGTGAGTGAGGCAAGTCCTGACCTGGAGTACAGCGACCATTCGACGCCTCCCAGAACTCCAGACACCCCGCTCTTCAGCAGGACGCTGGACTCAGGATATTCTGTGTCTTCCCTCTATCAGTCTTCTTCTCCATACTTTTATCCTTCATACAGCTCACACTACAGGTCAACACCCAGTCTCTCCACACAGTCTTACTCATCTCCCGTTCAAACACCTGAACGTCAGATAGCCCCTCTCTACGCATGCTCGTCTTTCCTGTTTGATGATGCTACTCCAATCACGGAGCTGGACACAGACTCAGAGCAAGTCCCAGCACCAGAGATGGTGACTGGTAAACCTGTTCTTCTCAGTTCATCTGAAGACATGATGAATGTTCAGGCTCCTCCACCGTCTGCCGGATTACAGAGCACAGCTCCCCAGGCGAACTCAAAACCAGTCCAGCATCCTTTTTTAACCACCTATTCAGATTCAACCAGTGGACAAGCTTCTACCTTGGAACCAGTTGAACTTTATGTTGAACCAAAACTGGCGCTGGCATCTGCCTCAAGACAACAAGCGGGCCCTTCCATCACTGCTTTGGATGTAACAACAGATCTGCCCAGAAATACACCTCAAAACATTAAAACATCATCAGCCGTACAAAGCCCCATTACTGGTAATAGCAGCATGGAGACAAAACGCTTAGAATTCACAAATTCACAGATGGCTTCTACTGACACACTGAAAATGAACAAGATAGATGACGCACCTCAAAAGCGGATATATACGTCCAAAGCCACATTTTATGAGATCTCAAAGCCACTGTTTCAGGACACAACTAGCGGCAGTTCATCTTACCACGGGAAATCACACTCAGGTACGAACTGGGACGAGAAAACATCTGAGCAACAAAGAAGCGCACAACCCATGCAGGAAGGCTCTGGAACAAAAACTCCTACTGGACGACCAAAAATACCTGCATATCAAGTTTCCAGGGCAAAGACACCTGTTTTCGAAATATCTAAGGCCAACCCACTTCTGTTTGCCTCAAACCCTGCCTTGTCTTCTTCTCGGGATGTCCAGCTCTCTGCTTCTCATAGACCGAAAGCTGCAGTAACCTTCCTAGCCGCACAAAAAGTATCCTTAGTCGACAGTGCCTCCATAAAACCAGCAGAGCCCGACGTAATGACAAGTCATGGAACTGAAAATGGTGTACAATGTTTTGACACTGAAAACAATTCAGTTGCTGCTCAGACATGTTGTAACGAAACTTTGACTCCAAAGATTTCAACACACAAACTTTCATTGTCAAAAACACCTTCAACTGACGCTCACAAGAAAACCTCCGAAGCATTTGAGGGGAATGCATCCACAGTACCACAGGAGCATCAAATATCGATAATGGCATCTAATGAGGCACATAAACAAGATAAACAGCCCCAGTCTGGTCCAAAGCCAGTAAGTCATGATCCAGCTGTGCCTACACCCACCTACCACACACCAAGCACTCCTGCATACTGGTCACCGAGACCTCCAGCACGATTCCTTGGCAATCAGAGATCTGCTGCATTGAAAAGTGAGCCCAATATCCCCAAGATTAAGTCAACCTATTATGGACTGACACCTGCGGAGTATATTGCATATGGGGGAATCAAAAGTGGTCCTTCAGTCACCAAATCCCAAACATGGGATGCTCCAAAATACCCACCAAACGATGCGTCACTTCCCATTTCAGATAATAACGGATTTCCACAGGACGTGTCTGTCCCACAAATTGTTTCAAAAGTTGAATTACTGTCTAAAGACACTGAAACTTCAAAAATACAAGTCTGTGTGTCAGATGTTCCTGTGGCTTGTTCACAAGTCGTAACACAACCAGCAAAGAGAGACACAACTGAGGAGCAATTGACTGAGATCTCCAATCTTGGATTACAAAATTCCATAACGCCTACCTCGGACACACTGAAATGGACCCTTGAAGGAGAAACAGCTAAAATTCCAACAGGTACATCTTTAAAATCTGTGGCCGACTACCCTCAGGTCTTAAATTCTGAAATGGATTGCCCTGATGGACAACGTGCTAAAACTGTGGTTTCAGCCGGCAGTACCTCAGGAGCAGCCGTAATGGAGACTCCAAAAGCGACAGTCTCTTCGCCTCTGACAAAGGGGAAAAAAATTCCAGCTTACCCTTTTCCCAAGGCGATACCAAATACTCCGAACTTAAGTATAGCAGAATTGTCAACAAGGAATTTTTTATCGATGCAAAATATTCCCATGCACACAGCACAAGTAGAGAGTGCATCCAGATCTACATATCTAATAGAAAGGTATAAACCTCCCCCACTGCTCACAGCCGATGTCCAGATCTCTCAAATGTCTGAAAGGGACTCTAAACCATCATCTACAGAAACAAAGCTTATCTCCATTAATGAGCTGAACTCCAGTTCTACTGCAGCCATCAACTCCTCAACTGGAATCAACACAGATACCAAACACTCCACTGACCTGACCGCACACAGCCAGACTTCAGCAATGGCCACTGCGGAGACCGTGCTTTTTAACTCTTTTACAGATGCCAAAGAAGCAAGCATTAAAACTACAGATGTTAAGGTTCATTCAGGCATATCCATCACAACACCTGAACCCAAAACTAAACCCACAGCTACGTCTGTTTCAGACGCAACGCCATCTCTGAAACCCTCTGAGGACTGTAAACCCAAAGAAAATGGATCTCCAGATTTGGGCTCAAGCATGTTCGCTAAAGAAACTAGGTCTTTTGGAGAGACAGCTAACAGCACCAAGCCAGTCATTAATGCCACAACAGATAAAACTGCATCCCAAATTTCCACAGACATTAGAGCATCCCCTAAGACATCAACAGCCTTCACTGGTTCCATCCCATTCGCTGTACAGACAAACCCAACGAACAATCTCACAGAAAGGAATGATATCACAACAGCTACACAATCCTCCAAGGAAGCCAGAGCAATCCCAGTGACCTCTAGAGACTCTAAACTGTCAAAACATGCATTGTCTACAGTTCAAACAGCTCCAAAAACCAGGGATGAACCCATAACTGCTCCAAAACTTACTGCTGATGCAAAACCCGCAAGTACGCTCGACCAGACACCTCAAGCCCTACCGAATTCAGTGACAGACACTCAGACTTCAAACGTTTTCAACAAAGCAACTGAAGCCCTGCCAAACTCCACAGATGGCAAACCCTCTGCTAAACACAATATACACAGAGAAATCATAAAAGAGAGACAGCCCTCAAACACCAAATCCTCCATGAAACCCATTAAAGATGCCAAACCCACAGCACTCTTCTCTCAGGACGTAAAATCATCAAGCACAGCCATTTCACAGACAAAGTCTCAAAACACGACAAGTGCGGACGATAAACTAGCGAGCATTTTCCTCAGTGCAACCAAACCTTTCACAAAATCTAATGCAGTAGCCAAACCCTCACCCATCATTTCTGAGGTTATATCAAGCAAGACGTCTGGAAACTTATCAGAAACTAAACTGGCAACTAAACCCTTATTGAATTCCACTGAGGATGTGATAGAACCTTCAAATTCCACCGCATACTCAACGGTCACGACTGATCCCAACAAAACCAGTGAAACCCTCAAGTCTGAGTCTGTAGCAACTGTTTTACGTTGTCTGGAATCTGTTGCCACAAAACAGACTGCCGCAAAGACACACGCTGAGCATCCAGCGAACAGTGAGGCTAGCAGCACGTGCAATGACCACCACGCATCCAGCGATGAAAAAGTCAAACAGCAAACACCTGCAACTTCTGTCAACGAGAACAACACAGAAGGGACAAAGAAGGAGGAGCCTGGGCCCAAAGCCACACAGAAGCCCAAGGGCCTGAAAGCGAAACTCAGTGGCTGGTCACGACTCAAGAAACACATGGTGGTGGAACCAGAGGAACCCAAGTTCCCAGAACCAGAGCCTGAGCTGAAGAAGGGAGGACAAAATGAGCAGAACTCAGGAGGGGAAGGTCAGAACTCAGGAGGGGAAGGTCAGAACTCAGGGAGGGAAGGTCAGAATTCAGGGGCCACAGGAGAGTGTGGAGGCACGGATATGGTGAAAAACAGAGAGGCTCCCCGGGCGCTGAAAATGTGGGATGCTGTCCTCTTTCAGATGTTCTCCACCAAAGATAAAATCTTACAACAGATCAATGCCAGCAAGAGTGAGGAGGAGAGGAAAAAGATGACGAAAGATAACCAGGCAGTTCCCACCTTTGTTCACCGGCTGCCACTCCTCCTTTACAGCCCGCGGTTTGACGCGAGAAAACTGAAGGAGGCCGCTGCGAAGCCTCTCACCAAAATTGCCACGATGTTTGAGAGAGGTCTGTTACATCGCAAGAATGAAGGAGAGGAACCAAAAGACTTTAACAGAACAGCTAAAGGATTTGGAAGGTCAAAAACAAACCCTGCCAATGTCTGAATGACTGCACTGATAGATTTAAATGATTCTAAAACAAACTCGATGTATTATAGGGAACAGTACGATGAGGCAGAACAGAAGTTTTGTAAAAGTAATATCTGAGAAAAGGAATATGAACTTCCTTTAAAGTCACACTGAATATGAGTGGAATTGTACTGCTATACCATTAGATGCAAACAAATAAATTACTACGCGGTTAAATAAATAAAGGAGAAGAAAAACAATGATGAAGAAGAAGAAGAAGAAGAAGAAAAATCCAATGCAAGTAGTGAGGTTGTGACAGTGTAGCGTCACTGACGGAGCTGAAGGTCGGTATGACATTAGACTTGAGTGGCATTCAGCGGCACTTTTGAGGTTGTGTAAAAGATAGACAGCTGTAGTCAGAGAGTGCAGATTGCTAAACATTTCAGTGGATTGCCACCACGGATCTGAACCCAGTCCATCCTCTGCTCCGCCCGTCCCTCAGCGGCAGCAGAACCTTCACTGTTTGTTGTACCCTGAGTGACTTGAGAGTATAAAAAGACAGCTTGTGCGTTCCTCAGTTGTCAGTACAGAGGGACAAGCTGTGACAAATGATTACAGCTGAGGGAAGTAGAGGCTGGTGTACACAGTGGGTGGAGTCACCTCTGATTGGCTGGGTGACTTGAGAAGGTAACAGAAAGATGAAAGAAACGGTAACTGATTGGAGGACTGATACTGGTGGGTGGGCTGGATTTGTTTTGATGAACGGTAGTTACAGTCTTAACTGTACAAAACAAGCTCGCTTTTAGAAGAAACAGTGTAGAGCGTAGCTTTATGAAGGTTGGCTGAGTGCCATGACCCTGAATGGAGGCAAAATGAGTTTGTAGGGCCCAGAAAGTGCCGGCATTTTATTCTACTCATATTCATCACTGTGACACTAACGAAATAAGCCACTGGTACTTCAGTGCCAAAGTATTTTTTAATGCATGTTTATTTTTTTTTTTAATGGGAATTCTACCAGTTGTAAGATCTGTACTTTTTATGCTTTGCTTTTTGTTTGTATGATGTTCTTTGTAGAGATTTGTTTTTGGAGATTTTTTATTCTCTGAGGAAAGAGAACATCAGTAGTTAAAATTAGGTTGAAAGAGTTGATTTTAAATCTATCAGTTGGCTGACAGAGTTGACACATCTGACCGAATGATAAGGATTTGAATGGATCTATGAAATCACTTGGACTTGGAATAGAAAAAAGCCATGAGCCTAACTGAGTAATGTTACGCAGTTACACACACTGTAACAAGTAACACTGTAACACGTGTAACAGTGTTACTCAGCACAAAACCTACCTATCACGTCTCTTGTGTATATAATGGGTTAGATGTGTGAAGTACAGACTGTTCTAGTTTGATGTGCTTTTACGTATTTCCTTGTGATTTTATTTGTTTGTTTGTTTAGAGTAAACTCATTTTTTTCCAAGAACCTACCACTTGTGTTGCTTTTAATTGTTTCTCTCTTTTAATTGTTTCCAAAGCAGGTATGAAGTAGAGTGCTTTGTGCCCACAGTGATTTACGGATAACAAGTGTTGAAGAAAGCAGTTAGGGCAAAATCCAGCCAGGCATGTTGGGAATGACATGACGGGTTTAAGAGCTTATCTTTAGTTGTTCCTAATTATGGGAGCTTTGTTCTGTGCAGAACACTCTCCGCTCTGGTACAGTGCAATGCACCTAACCAGCGAGATGCCCTCATCTGGCCCACAGTGCTTAACTGGAGCAGTAAACGTCCCAGTGCCTCACACGCCCTGGATCCGCATGACAGGTCAGAGAGACATATGATAAGAGTGACTCGGCCGTTCTGTGAGGACTGAGATCACCTCTCTCCGTGAGGGGTGTGCTCGCTATAAAAAGCCCCCGGCAATGCCGCTGAGCACCTGCATGCACCCACAGTATTCACCAAGTGTTTACCCAAAGTGTTTACCTTTTTTACTGGGTGTTTTTTTTTAACAATATTAACACTGTACTATCTAAACATTTGGTACGTCAAACACAGACATATGATGTTTTATGTGAAAAGGAAATCTAATGTTTTACCCGACTTTCCATTTGAGTATTTAGGATCCTCACTTCCATCAACCAAAACTTTCTCATACTTTCCGTGCCCAGTCACAATGAATTTGTACTTTTTACTGCCAGAGTTCTGCAGTAAGAGGAGAAAAGAAAATATGGACACAAATACAAAGACATGTGAATGTGATTATGAATACAAAAATATTAACGCTAACGAGAAAAAATATGAAGAGAAAAAATAAAAATGAACGGCTGCTAACATTGCAATAACAGCTGCTCTCCCTTCTCTCTAGAAATGTGCATGAATTAATACGACATGTTTTTCATTTTCATCCAGAATTATAAATACACTTGGCCCTTCTCTGTTTGGACTCATGGTTATGTGGTAAACTCTTAGATATCTAAAATGGAACAGTGACACTGACAGTTAATGTGAATTAAGATTAATCAGTTATACTCTAAAAAGTATCTACGATACATTATCAGAACAGTGTTCAAATTCTAACGATAAAAGAGCAGCGTTTCAAGTCCTGACGCATTGTCACAATGTATCGATATAGAATATATACACGGGTAAATCCTGTACCTTAGCTGAAATTCCAGGTTTTCCTTGTGACGCTGAATCCCCTCTGGTCTCCCACAGGTTCTTTTTGTGGCGTACTTCTCCGGCCTTGACCTCCTACAGGACACGCAACCACAGTAATGAATAAACCAGTTCATCAGGGTTCCACAGTTAGGTTCAGATCAGACTGTTTCAGACGTATGTGTCAGTCAGATTCAAATCCACGGTTCATAACATGAAGTCTTACAATTACAATATACTTCAGTAAAAATGACACAGGGGTTGTGAAGGTAAGCCGCACAAAATATCCACAGCAGAGATGGACTCCGTTTAATTAAAGATGGAGAGGTTTATTCAGTAGAGGTCGCTGTGGAGCAGGCCAGTATGCTTCTAAGCATACAAACCTTATGATCACTTACTGCATGCACGTGCTCTCTCTCTATCTCTCTCTCTTACACACACACACACACACACGCGCACACACGCACACGCGCACACACACACACGCGCACACACACACACATGCACGCACACACGCACACACACACACACACACACCCACACACTAGGAGCAAATGTATTTTCATTGCGGCTTTTGTCCCCGTTGAACCCTTCTTTGCTAGATAATAAAGTTACAGCAGAAGAGGGAGAGAGCAAACAGGCAGAGAAAAAAAGTTTCCATGCAGAAGGATTGTTTGAGATGTGGAAAAAGAGCTTTGGTTACCTTGGAGACGAAAAGGATAAGTAGGACACCAGACACATGAAGAGTTGAAATAAGAAAACTGAGAATGAAAGAGAAAGATCAGTCCAGCAGAAGACAGGCTGTATGGTAGGGCTTCTATTAGAGTTTAGAAAAAAAAATCATTGAAATCATCAGAGACTCACAGGAATGATTCTTCACCCGTGAGATTTCAGCACATCACAGAGCCGTTGGAACAGTGAGTGAGAGTCAACAGTAACATGGAGGCAGAGGAGCCAAACCAGTCATCTCCCACTGTTACCTCCCAGTGTCATTTCCAGTATATTTAAATCTTAATTTAAATAAACTGGAAATCGTAATAGTTTCGTTAATGTTAAATATAACAACGCTCCTGTCATATCTGTGTGCAGTTTTACAGTTGGTGGAGAACAGTCTGAAACCGTGAGATTCCCATCAAACTCACCTCAGGCTTGGAGGCAGAAGTTTTGGGCATGTCCTCAGGGTTCCCCTTCACCCATTGGCTAATCAGATCTGCCACGCCCACCTTCAGACCCTCTGTATCCTGCATCATAAACATTCAACATCCTCTGATTAATCCATCGATCCATCCATCCATCAGTCAGTCCATCCATATACTGAGATCATATGAAATGTTTTTGTTTGTTTCCATCATTATTCCTTATCCTTCCATCCATCCATCCAACCATCCATCCATCCATCCATCCATCCATCCATCCAATCTCTTTAGTCACCACCACTACATACTACATTAATACTTGATGATCAGTGACAGTTCTGTGTTGTTCAGGGTTTTAACGGTAATGACAAAATTGAATGACTGTCCGGATCCTGGGCAGCAGGGCTATGGTGAGACAGATACTGCACTGAGAGTTATCTGATTTTGTGAGGTATCACAGGAGGTATCACAGGAGGTATCACAGGTGCAGCTGAGTCTGGACAGGCATTATGTTATATTTTGTTGACTTTTATTGTTGGGGCAATTTATAATGTTTCATTTATTCATTCATTCATTCATTCATTCATTCATTCATTCATTCATTCATTCATTCATTCAAGTTTTCATGTTTTTTTTCCCCAAATTAACACCATGTTAAATGCGCCTGAGTGATGGGAACCTTGATAAAGTTGACCATAAAAAAACAAAACAAAAAAACAAACAAACAGATTTTAGGGAATAGAAAAGATTGTACCTTTGAAGATGCAGTCTTCCCTGTGCCCTGGCTCCATGCATCTCCTGCCTCAAACAGACTCTTTTTGGCAGCCACAGGTTCTGGTGGACTGGACATGTCCAATAGCACTGGCTTGGCTGGCTTGGTCTCCTTTGAGGAAACCTGTCAGAGTACAGTGTGGGGTCACTCAGGGTTTCATCTAAACTCTGTCACTTTTTTTATGGACACAGTATTTATCTGTAATAACATATTATTTATCGCCCTCCTCTGCTAGTCCCTCTGCTCTCCACTGTAAATTATTTAACGAGTACGACTTTTTCTGGGAAATGTGAGTCAGAGACCCAGCAGATCACCTGTCTTCCCTAAAATACAACATCTGTTACACTGTCAACCTTTGAGACAACAAACCCTGAGCTCTCAGGGTGTGACAGTGTGTTTTCACACACAGACAAGCACCCTGAGGTGCCGATCAATCTACCCCTGGTCTGACAAGCCTGCTGTTTGTGGATGAGTGTAACCGTCACTCCATAACTGACTCAAGCAAAGGCTTTCCAGGCATGTTTGGACATGACACAGAGTCTGTGAGTCGGTCATTTAAAGTAGCGGGAAACCAAGCGTGAGGTAATGCAATGTTTTACAGATGAGAAAACGTTTTACAGTGCTCAGAGCCTCTCTGTGTCCTATGGGGAAAAATGGAGGCAAAGATGGAGTTTTTATAAAGATGGAGCTTAGTAAAGATGCAGTGAGGTAAAGATGGAGTTTGGTAAAGATGGAGTGTGGATTTTACCTCAATGGCCTGGTGGTACTGTTCCAGTCTGTCGTCAATTTTAGAGACGGGCATTGCGGGTTCTGTCCTCTTAATGCTATTGCTGTATCCAAAAGCAGAGAGATATCAGTTCGTAAAAGGGGAGTGATATTACCAATTCACTTATGACTGCTCTTAAAAAAACCCATCAGGAAATGTCTCTGATTTTTCACAGAAAGTAAGTAGATATTATCATTCCTTCCTCAAATTCTCTATGATGTAGATGAACATAGAGAATGTCAGAGAACCTACTGCCTTGTCCTGTTCTTTCCTCAGACTGGATATAATTGATCTGTTTACATCAATTTACACAGTAAGAGATGATGTAGAGCATGTTGCACAGTGGGTGAAGCGTGTTCATTTTAACTGATGATACCATGTTACAGTATCCATAAGTCAGTTACTTTTCTAGACTAAAATAACACATATTTTTGGAAAGCCAACTCTACATAAAAAAAGAATGCTCCCCTCACTGCCTGTTCCACTGTTAATTCACAGATCAGCACTAGACTACCAAAAAAGAGAAAAACACAACACCACTGCTGTGATCATATGCATGAGGTCACAGAGATCTGTAAGAGTGTTTCACACAGGTACATCCGTCCGTTTGCACGAGTCTTAACGTGGGTCTTTTGTTTATGAGTCTTATCGTGGTGCTTTTGTGAGGAGACTTTGACAGATACACAGACAGGGGAACTGTGTGAATCAGGCAGATGACATCATGCCCAGGGCTGGAGGGCAGGACATGTTGATTCGTGTCTGAGTCAGTGGAGCTGAGTTTCTTCGCATGAAGTGCTTCCTCTCACACAGCGTTTTTGGGTTTTTTTTGTTTTTGGCATTTACAACACAATAAAATGAATGATCTCATCTCTTCTCCGTGTCTTTTAGACTAAATTGCCCGGCTCCCATAGCGCTCTCAGTAATGATCCCTAAAAGAGCTAGTTTATAGTCCACTGTCAACACTCACCATTTAGGATCAGTCAGACTCTAATTTATGTTTATATAAGCCTAAACTACACAATACATACCACTGGATATAGATGCTATATCATTTGTAAATTTGAACTAAAATTTCTTTCAAGTTTCTTTTCCCTAAGAATCAAAACATAAATAGAAAATATCACAAAATAAAAAAATATTACAGCAGTACATATTCAGATCGGTGTGCAGCATGAATGGAGCCACAACGAAGTGTTCTACGGGTTGGAATGAACTGAAAATGGCATTCGACCAAAACAAACCCATATAATGCTATTCATTATTAATTGTTCTCTGTAGCTGAGGCTACTTTAACCCTTATCTATATGAACTGGCTCGAGAGATGTTAATGGGGTAACCTAATCGGCTTTAATCATCTCCAAACTTCTAAATGTCAGCTCTCACTTGACCTTTACCGACCTCCCTTTGCCATTAGAGACGATAACTCAGTAGATTAGTGATGTAATGAGTAAGGTGAATGTTCACTGGAAAGTATCTGGGTTAGCAGTCTATGCCATAGTTGGTCTTTGTTTCAATACACCTAACTGTTCACTGTCTTGAAGTGACTACTTTGTGAAGTGAAAACGGACTGCAGTTTCAGTTCCAGTGCAAAACAGTGTAACCTCCGTTAACAAATAGGATATTCAACAATGTGACAGTTTAATTAATTGGCTTAAATTAGCTTAAATATTATACTTTGCTTTTTTCCTCTTGGGTGGAGTCACGTCACATCTTGTAACTGAAGACTGTGTTCCAGTCATCTGGTCATCCAGTCATCAAGTGTTTTACAGCATGTTCACAGTCTGTGCACCCGTGTACGAGTCTCCAGTCTATTTCACTACTCTTTTCCTGTCGCATACGAGCAGGTCCTGTTTGTAAACTCAGTCTGAAACCTCGAGACACACTGCCGTGTCTGTGCAGGCTGATTAACAAGGTTACGGCAGCGGTGAAAAGGAGAACCAAGGCTGTTCTAACACTGATAATTCTGCTGCAGACCAGACGGAGCCGCTCGGTCTGAGTATCGTCTATCTCACCAACCGCACCATTCATCTGACATCTGCTCAGAACAAAGCCAGCTGTGAATCACATCGGCAGTGACAGAGACACAATGAAAGAGGGGAGCCCTCGTCTGAGCGTCGCCCCAGATCTCCCGGCCCAGGGCTGTGGCCGAACCGAGGCTACACGCCGAGGGTTTATTCCCTGACAAACGGCCGTGACTCGTAAGCACACTCACCTTTTCTTCACAGAACGGTTCAAAGACTCAGTTCTTTCTGTAATCTGGAGATAGAAAGCATAGAAGTGAGTTAAAATAATATAAAAAAAATCTGGACTATTTTATGCTTTTCATGCCTGTTAAAAGATCCACACTGGAAAAATTGAAGTTTTATATTGAAACTACACATAAACTACGTATTCCTATATGACACAGTTTCCATGTGGGTTTAAAGCATACGACAGCCATTAACTTTCTTACTGTGGAGCGTTCACATGCAGTCCAGATATCGTTCAAAGAGAGAAGAGAAGCATCTGGACCACAGACACTGAGCGTCCACCACACTGACCACACAAACCCTCATCCTAATCTATGCACTATGCGCTGAAGAGACTTGGATGTTTGAGAGGGAGCGGAGCATTGACACAGGCAAGCATGCAGACAGGGTCGTATTCAACCCACACAGAATGTTCCCCTCAGATGCCCTCCAACTCACCCAACCCGTACTCTCCACCTCCATCCACTCCTGCACCTCATTCTGAAAACACATAGGCACAGGCCGCAGATTCACAGCAAGAAACACACACACAGATGGAAAAGAAAAAAAAAACACCAGCAAAATAAGCAAATGAGAAATTTAGAAAGCTGATAAAAGCTTTTTAAATATTGAATTATACAGAAGGGTTTATAGATTAGTGTCTTATATCTTGTTCCTGATTGATTGGTTATTTTTCATTGGACTGGGGAAAGAACTGACTGACTAAGAGCCAAGAGCCAAGCATTCTGTTTTAAGGGATGAGATTAGATCAATGGCCACTTTTGTAGATTAAATCTAATCTTGGATTATGTAATCCCTATTGTTTTGGACTGAACCTGAGAGTTGTGCTAACAGACCACAGATTACACCTCAGATTACACTGATCTGGATGTCCAGTAGGTAAGATGGATATTGTTGCATATGAGTTAACACTGCTATTATTCATTAAATAGTCCTTCCAGTTATTGCTTTATTATGACTGAATATCTGATCTGGTGAAGATTAACACACACACACACACACATGCACACAGAAGCTCAGGAGGATAGAAGAGCGAAGACTTCACATTACAAAACGCACGCAGAGAAAGGGGAAGGATGTGTCAACATTACGTGCAACAGGAAGAGGGCAGCAACACAGGCAGAGCAACAAACACAAGCCTAGAAGGTCACACAGGTCATGACCTGCTGGCCCTGGAGTGCCCACACATCCCATTCTAAATGACTCGTCAAATCCACCTTCTGTCCGACACGACGAGAGAAAACATAAAAGTATACGGGCTCGTTTGTCCCTCTGCTAACTGGAGAACGTTTTCCTCAGGCTTAAACCAGTACAGGCAATGGCTTACACATGCACGCAGGGAGGTGAGTGATAGTACATTTTGCTGCATGCCTTACAGACAGATTAAAATAAAACATGCTTGTCAGAGAAACCGGTAACGCATGTAACGTGATGGTTCACATGACAGATCAAACACGGTAACAGGGTCATGTCTACAGAGCTGGACACTCACTGGGTAAAACCGATCAAGTAGTCTCTGATGAAGCAGCATGAGATGGCAAACACACAACAGGTCTGTGATCCACGCAAACTCTGCATTTCAATTACAGCCCTTGTCTTAAATGTCGAGACCTTGTTAACGTTTTGCTTATATTGAAAGATCATTGTGAAAAGAAAGCATGATCATTCTGTGGCATCGTGATGATGTAACTGAATGTAATTAAACAGACTGTGTCTGTGAAAACTGGAAATGAAACCGTGTGAATGAGAGAAAAGTGTGAATGAGTGATAGGACACAGGCTGTCTGAATGGTAAACATGGCTATCCCTTAAATCTGCTGCTCTCAGCGTAAACACCCTGTAGGAATTTTACATTAAAAGTACCTTAAAACTGGGGCTCTTTGGGCTGAACGGCTCCTCGGCCTCGGCGCTGGAGGTGCTGAGCCTCTTCAGCCTTCTCTCCGTCGCATCCAGTCTCCTTCTTTCCATCTCCTCCTTCATTCTCTGTTTCTCCTCCTGCGGACAGAGGTCATTTTAAACACCCGGCGTTCGTCCAAGGACTGGACCGTGTGTGTTTTCCAGTCTAAGAGTGTAAGCGTGGCTCGTCTGCGGTGGTGGGATCTCACCTGCTCCCTGGCCTGGCGCTGCTGCTCCTCCTCCTCCCTCTTGCGCTCCTCTTCCTGTCTGACTTTGCGTCTCTCCTCTCTCCTGCGCTGGAGCTCCTGCAGCTCTGCCTCTGACTCTGCCTGTTTCTGCCTCAGCTCCTCGAGCTCCTCATTCTCCTTCTGCTGGTGCCGCAGACGCATGCTCTCCAACATCAGAGCGCATTCTGCTCCTGCCTCCTCCTCCCCTCCATCAGAGACACTGCAGGACCACAGGGTGAATGAGAGAGAGGACGAAAAAAAGAAAAGAGTTGGGGGGGGGGGTCAGGATTATAGTCATATCTGAAGCAGACACAGGACATAAATCCTGCAGTTACAAACATGCTACACAGATGAAGATTTCACGTCTTCATCTGGGAGACACATGACAGATGTATCATTTGTAAGAAGCATCTGGTTTGTCCAATGGCAAACTTGAGCTGAATTCATTCCTCACTTTAGGAGTCAGATTCTGAACTGTTCAATGCAAGCATCAGGATTAAACTATAGCTGCACAGATAAATGACCAGTGTTAGAAGTGCTGGTTTACCTTTGTCTGCCATAAGACGAACTTGAGGTCCTTCTCAGAGCCATTTCACGCTGACTAAATATGACTGTTGGTTTTACAGCTAGAGCAGAACTCAGGAAGGATGTGTATGAGGAAGTTGAGAAATGTACCTATTTTCTCAAGTGTCATTTCTCAATATAAGTTGAAGTGAGATGATCGAGGCAAAACTCGACTTTAACGGTTTTCTGCCCATTTGCTTCAGTCAGAGGCCTGAGGTAGACGCCTCTTTGGGTTTCAATAAGAGAACAAAAGACTCAGTGCAAACAGTTTCTCAGGCACTGGCTCAGGTCCTCTGAGGTCACGCTCTTATTGTTGGGAATATTTTTATCTGTAAACTGTTGCATTTGCTTAGCTGTTACTTTTCTAATCTTGCCTGGGGCTGCATTGTTGTGATGGTACCTTGAGCTGCTCTTGGCTTCCTCTGCACCTCCAGCTGCGTCCTCACTGCCGCTCACACGTTTCACATCCTGCTGGAGGACGACTTTGGATGTGTAGGAGATTTTCAACTCCTTCCTTTTTTCTTTTTCCTGAAACCAAAAAAACAAAAAAACAAAACCCCCACTGTTTTAGAGAGTTAACCATATTCCAGCCAAGTTTACAACTCAAGCGTTCTGTGCGTCATCAAATAAACAAACCGCACTGGACTATGTTGTGCTGCGAGAATCAGAAACGTCCACATGTCAAGGTCTCTACAGGGAACCTGTATATGAGTCTTGCTGTGTGGAAACATTTCTCTGAACCTTCTTGTCCACTCCACATTACAGAATTTCTCTGTGCATCCTTTGTGATATGGTTTAATATTGACTGAAGACATTTTCAAATGATTCACTTTTTCTGGCTACAACCAATAAACATGAACTTATATTTTATAATTAGAACATGAAACTACGACAGTTTTCAGTTTCTTATGCACTGAGTGTGAGCAATAACAGTGATAAATGAAATCTTTCACACATGGGGAAATGATTATTATCTGTAACACAGAAAATGTCTGATAATGTCATCAGAGTCTCACAGGTTGTAACTTGTTGTCTGTGCTGTTTTTTTGTTCCTTTTACTCCCCTGTTGTGCTGTCACATTCTTCTCTTACCTTATCTCTCCAGTTGTCCCCTTCATCCTGATCGGTGCGGCCAGACGGTGACAGCGTAAAGAAGCAGGAGCCAGACTGGATGTAACTGGTGCTGCCGTTCCGGCTGTGGTTCGTATAACTGGTTCGGTTGTTAAGTTTTAAGGCCGTGTGATTGGCTGTGCTATTAAGCGGGGGTTCATCATGATTGCCCGTGCCATGACTGGCTCTCCCATTAAGTGGCGGTACATCCTGATTGGCTCTCCTGTTAAGACAGGATTCTCTGTGACTGGCTGTGCCATCAAGGCAGGGTTCACTGTGATTGGCTGTGCCGTTGTGGTAAGGTGTGTCTTCCTCCGCCTGCACCGATTCTCCTCCATCTCGTCTCTGCCGCCGTCTCTCCAGTCGCTGCGTCCAGTCACCGAAGCCTTCATCCTCCTCCTGAGACACTGTACAGCCGCTCTTCAGATCAGACTGACACCTGATAAAACCACAGCAAAAACGCTCACTGCACAGAGTCACTCTGCTGCACACTCATTCAGAAACTAGGCATTTTACTCAACCGAACCTCATTCTACGTAACCACATTGAGGGCAGGGTGATTCGACAGTGTTTTGTGGCCTTGCGGTTTTGCGGTAGGTTTTTCAGAGGGCACAAAACCAGCTGAGAGCGGTGAAAGCAGGAAGTGAGCTCTGTGAAGTCTGAGGGGTCAGAGGGGACAGTCATCAACACTAACATCTCCAGGACTCCAGGGACACAGAGAAGAGACCAAGACTCCAGAGAGAACCTGAGTAAACCAAACCAACACCTGATTCTACCAGCGCTGCCCATCCCCAGCCACTATTCTCTCACCCACTCAGAACTGACTTTCTGGTCGGCCTACGACAGCAAACAAGTGTAAGCAAGTCTCTGGAGACAGTTTCCATGGTAACGGGCTCAGCAAACAGACACATACACAGACGGGCTGGGAAGTACGCTTCCTGTTTTAGCCTGTAGCATTCATCGCTATAAACCCTTTACCCCACTCTTTCATTCAGTATTGGATCTCTCCAAAATTACACAGCTGGCTAACTGTAGGTTTGGGAAACGATGATTTACAGGATCTTTCAAAAGCATCCTTTAGTCGAGTGCTTCCCAGTCCTGCTCCTGGGGACTCACACTCCGAGTATTTTAGACCTCTGCCTGCCGCAACACGTCCGACTCAGACGATCAGCCAGTGACCAAACCTTTGATTGGCTGAGCGAGGTGTGTTAGAGCAGGGGGATTTATTAAATGTGCAGGACTGTGGAACCACAGAAGCAGAAATGGAAGACGTTGCTTTGGTCGTCAGCACTTAGGATTTACTATGGTCTCTGTGTTACTGTGTCATGAAACTCTGTTGTGTTTGCACTGCTCAGTTACTGTTAAGTTAACGACTCTGTTAAAAGACAGCGTCCCCGGATCCCTGTGACCCTGGGCTCAGGTGCTTTGACTCACAGAGTGTCGTCGGGCAGCGGCTCGGAGTCCTGACACGCCCCGGAGCTGGACAGTCTGCCGGCCCGCGCACGTCGCCGACGCTCACGCTCGATCTCCTCCGCATCCTCCAGGCTCCGCTGGGCCGTGATCCTGTGTGAGACGAAAAAGAGAAACAACTGAGAAATGGACTCGGGGGAGTCAGACTCCTTAAAGAGACCACCGCGCACAGGCCAGTGTTCAATCAGTCAGCACCTGTGTTACTGCGAGACGCTCAGTCCTGCTGGTCATACTGATCACGGTCAGTAAAAGCTTTACCATTCAGAGCAGCAGAATAAACAGAGAGAAACAACCACTACAGCTACACACAGTTGGATTAAAGTCTTCATACTGAATATTAAAGTCTTCATACTGAATATTTTAACGAACACTGAGAGACTTTGTCGCTCCCCCTACATTGTTAATGTAGGTTGTTAAAAAGGAGTTGAATGATTTTCATATTTAAATGTGAAATCAAAGTGGTGAGCAATACTAGCAACCTGCTGTGGTTTAAAGTGTCAAACAAGGTTCTGAAATGAAGAGAACACCATCCCACTCAGAGAGAGAACACCATCCCACTCAGAGAGAACACCATCCCACTCAGAGAGAGAACACCATCCCACTCAGAGAGAGAACACCATCCCACTCAGAGAGAACACCATCCCACTCAGAGAGAGAACACCATCCCACTCAGAGAGAGAACACCCTCCCACTCAGAGAGAACACCATCCCACTCAGAGAGAGAACACCATCCCACTCAGAGAGAGAACACCATCCCACTCAGAGAGAACACCATCCCACTCAGAGAGAGAACACCATCCCACTCAGAGAGAACACCATCCCACTCAGAGACAACACCATCCCACTCAGAGAGAGAACACCATCCCACTCAGAGAGAACACCATCCCACTCAGAGAGAGAACACCATCCCACTCAGAGAGAACACCATCCCACTCAGAGAGAGAACACCATCCCACTCAGAGAGAGAACACCATCCCACTCAGAGAGAGAACACTATCCCACTCAGAGAGAACACCATCCCACTCAGGGAGAGAACACCATCCCACTCAGAGAGAACACCATCCCACTCAGAGAGAACACCATCCCACTCAGAGAGAACACCATCCCACTCAGAGACAACACCATCCCACTCAGAGAGAGAACACCATCCCACTCAGAGAGAGAACACCATCCCACTCAGAGAGAACACCATCCCACTCAGAGAGAGAACACCATCCCACTCAGAGAGAACACCATCCCACTCAGAGAGAACACCATCCCACTCAGAGACAACACCATCCCACTCAGAGAGAGAACACCATCCCACTCAGAGAGAACACCATCCCACTCAGAGACAACACCATCCCACTCAGAGAGAACACCATCCCACTCAGAGAGAGAACACCATCCCACTCAGAGAGAACACCATCCCACTCAGAGAGAGAACACCATCCCACTCAGAGACAACACCATCCCACTCAGAGAGAACACCATCCCACTCAGAGAGAGAACACCATCCCACTCAGAGAGAGAACACCATCCCACTCAGAGAGAGAACACCATCCCACTCAGAGAGAACACCATCCCACTCAGAGAGAGAACACCATCCCACTCAGAGAGAACACCATCCCACTCAGAGAGAACACCATCCCACTCAGAGAGAGAACACCATCCCACTCAGAGAGAACACCATCCCACTCAGAGAGAGAACACCATCCCACTCAGAGAGAACACCATCCCACTCAGAGAGAGAACACCATCCCACTCAGAGAGAACACCATCCCACTCAGAGAGAGAACACCATCCCACTCAGAGAGAGAACACCATCCCACTCAGAGAGAACACCATCCCACTCAGAGAGAGAACACCATCCCACTCAGAGAGAACACCATCCCACTCAGAGAGAGAACACCATCCCACTCAGAGAGAACACCATCCCACTCAGAGAGAGAACACCATCCCACTCAGAGAGAGAACACCATCCCACTCAGAGAGAACACCATCCCACTCAGAGAGAGAACACCATCCCACTCAGAGAGAGAACACCATCCCACTCAGAGAGAGAACACCATCCCACTCAGAGAGAGAACACCATCCCACTCAGAGAGAACACCATCCCACTCAGAGAGAGAACACCATCCCACTCAGAGAGAACACCATCCCACTCAGAGAGAACTGTTTGACGTGATGTGTCTGCGGAGGACGGACGTGGTGGTGGTGGTCGGGCAAAACATTGGGGTTGTTACGAAGCACCTGGTCACCAGCTGAACATTAACACTCACTGTCTCAAAAACGAACACCGTAATCTCTCTGTGTTACCGTAATCTCTCTGTGTTTACACAAGCGGCACACACAAGGCTCAGCTTTATTTAGCGGGATTAACCAGAGATTTTAACGTATTACAGTAATGATATAAAAGGAGAAGAGGGGCAGTAAATCTGTCTCTCTAAGGAGTTTTCCAGCAAGCAGAGAAAGAGACTCAGCACGGTGACCATATGCCCACAACCCCTCGTGTGTTAGAAGTGCCTGCTGATGTGTCTCCAACATACAACAGCATTTTGTTTCATCTTTTATACTCCAAGAGTGTTGAGAAACTGTTTGGAATCCTAAATTGCTAAGGCCTTTCCCAAAACAGCCCCCCCCCCCGACCCCGACCCCCAACCCTTTATTGTCCTCACACAAGTGAATTAGCTCATCACCTTGGCGTTAGCTGTGTTACAGGGTGTAGATTTTTCACAATGCAAAAAGAGGATGAGAAAGATCAGGAGGAAAAGTGGGTGGGCGAGAGGTCGGGAGGTCACGGTGGGTGGGTCAGAGGGTCAGTAGGCAGAGGGAGTTGGCTAGGGCTGGACAGGAAGTGAACTCTCTGTGGACAGGAAGTTCTTGTTGTTCTGGCACGTTCCCTAACCGAGAGCTCTCACTGACAGGAAATGGCTCTGGGATGTCCCGCAGAGACTCTAACACCACACAAATCAAGTGGAAACTATCCGCTGGCCCCCCATGTGAAAAGGGTGTGAGTCTGATCATCTCTGTTAATTATGATTTAATTTCCATCCATGGAGTATACGCCAGCCAACAGCAGAGCTAGCGAAAGTGCTAAAGGGTGTTATCCCTTTGAGTCAGCTCTCTGCTCAGTCAGAACATCTCTAAAACATCACAGATCTTCCTTTCTGAAGTATGAGATCGATGAACTAAGTTCACAACCCTCCTTGGCAGTTCTCAGAAATAAACAATCCACAAACACTCCAGTTCACTCCGGTTCCCCTTTATCGGTGTCACTGATAAAGGTGAGAGTTTTGATTGCGTCTCTGATCATGTCTCTGAGTTAACAGGGCTGACTGGTTGTGGTCCCCTCTGTTTGCAGAGATAGAGAGTTAACAGGGCTGACTGGTTGTGGTCCCCTCAGTTTGCAGAGATAGAGAGTTAACAGGGCTGACTGGTTGTGGTCCCCTCTGTTTGCGGAGATAGAGAGTTAACAGGGCTGACTGGTTGTGGCCCCTCAGTTTGCGGAGATAGAGAGTTAACAGGGCTGACTGGTTGTGGTCCCCTCAGTTTACAGAGATAGAGAGTTAACAGGGCTGACTGGTTGTGGTCCCCTCTGTTTGCAGAGATAGAGAGTTAACAGGGCTGACTGGTTGTGGTCCCCTCTGTTTGCGGAGGTAGAGAGTGACCAGCTGGACAGAGAAGTAGGTCAACTCTTGATCTCAGACTGGGAAAATGCTAAGGCTGAACTGGTCACAGTCTGCAAACCTAATAAATGGGGCACATTAAACCTGTAAGACTTTAATGCGTTCCTGTGCCTTGCCCTTAGAGCTGTGCTCTGATTCCCTGAGCTCAATGTAAGGGATTATGGGTAATCATGAACCTAGAAAGCGCACCATTTATGATGATTAATAAGATATTTCAAAATCTGCCCCAGTTTGTTTGTAGATTTTATTTCATAAACCTAATTCCACAGTTTAAAAAAATGGACGCACAAGGCTGACCCTGTTTCTCAGAAGAAACTAAAAGAGATCAATAAATAATTAAATAAATAAAATAAAATATATTTGAATTTAAGACACATGATCTGCAGCATTTCTGGGAAACCCAGAGACTTAAGACTCATCCAGTGTCACTGCTGACTCCATCAGTCTGTCAGAAGCCCTCTGCTGTACAGGTCAGCCGTTTTGTCTGTTTCACGTGAACAGGTCCGACTGTGGGAGGTCCTGAAGAACAGAAAACCAGACCCCTGAACCTCACACTGTCCTCACGCCCAGCCCCAGTCACGACTAAAGCACGTCCCAGTGAGACACCCCCACCTCTCCGACGGCCGCACTGAAAGCCCGTGTCTGTCAGACTGCTCCGTTTGATTGTTTTTCGGCATGTTGTAGCAGATCTCGTTCACACAGCCCATTGGCTGTGTCCGTTCCCACCGAATATCATGGCTGGTTTGAGAAGGACCTGATCTCACCTGCATTTTCATAGTTTTTACAAATGAACCCGCATAAAGAGCACAAACATGAGGGCTGTTTCTCTCTCTCTCTCTCTCTCTCTCTCTCTCTCTCTCTTTCTCGCTCTCTCTCTCTCTCTCTCTCTCTCTCTCTTTCTCGCTCTCGCTCTCTCTCTCTCTCTTTTTCATAGATTGTCTTAATGTGGTGGATTCCATCTTTGTGTTTCTCAGATCAGATTCATATTTCCAGTTAAATGAAAGACTGTGGTGTGTGGCAGGGACACAGAGAAAGAGAGAGAAAGAAAGAGAGGGAGGAAGATTCAGCTGTGCCAGATTATCTCACACACACACACACACACACACACACACATTAGGGAGTTTCCAACCATAAAAAAGAAGCCATTGAATTCAGCTCGCCACCACGTACGATGATGTCATCACCCTCACACACTGACACACAGCCTGTGCTCTGAGAGCCCAAACAGCAAGGCCAAAGTTTCAGGGTCGGTTTTTACGCAGAGGACATTTCCCCTCATACGCGGCTTTACGAAGAGAAAAGAGGCAGGTCGTCTGGTCATGACAGCGAGATTTGCTCTCTGGAGCAGTGCTTACTATTCAGATGAATCAAAAAAGGGCCAGTCTCCCACTTCCCTAAGAAGCTGACCTTTGACCTGTGATAGTTTCCCACAGTTCACCAGTCCACTGCGTGTCTCTCCCTCTTATCTCACTATCAGCGTCAAACGCTGGACTCAAATGAACGTGTCAGCCTGCATGTGTGTGTGTCTATGTGTGTGTGTGTGCGTGTGCGTGTGTGTGTGTGTGTGTGTATATGTATGTGTGTGCCTATTTGTGTGTGTGTGCGTGCGTGTGTGAGTGTGTGCGTTTGTGTGTGCGCGTGCACGGGTGTGTGCGTGTGTGTGTCTATGTGTGTGTGTGTGTGTGTATGTATGTGTGTGTGTGTGTGTGTGTGTGTGCGTGCGTGCGTGCGTGTGTGTGAGTGTGTGTCTATGTGCGCATCCCTACATATGTGTCAGAGTAGAAGCTGAATAGAGAGATGGGTCTGTTGTGGACTTTACCTGAGTAAAGAGTCACTAAAATATTTTATATTTATCTGTAATGCAGCTGTGACACATGACTGATTACGCTGCGCTGGTGTTTGGGCTATATGACACATCACTAATGTCTTCTAATGAATCCTAAACTCTCAGTGGATGAAGCATAAGCTTTGCAGGTCAGTCTATAGCTTGGATTTCACTGAACAATCTGAAACATTATTTCCAGCAGAAAAGACTACTGCTGGTGCTATGGGGCTGCAGATCACGGGTCTCTGAGGGGGAGAGAGGGGCTTGGGCGGGAGAGGAGTCATAGTTGGCTCTGAGTTTTTTAGGTCTGTTCTCTTTGCCAGAGCTCCACAGCCAAACGATATCCTTTTTTAAAAAAACAAAATACACACATACACACACACACACACAGACAGATCCATACACATACAGTCATATGAATAAGATTATCTGTGTTTGGGAGGGAAGAGCGTTTAGTGTTTGTGCAGGGTGATGTCATCTTTGTTTCCTTCACAACTGATCCAGAGTTGCACTAATCGGAAAATTACGTTTTCTTTGTTAAAACTTAAATGAGGGCTAACATATACATGGACAGGGTTATTAAACTTTTGCCGAAACGCAGTGTTTAAATATGTTATGTCTTGTCACGTCAGCAAAAATCTGATCCGCTGATGATGTCTAATGTTTAGTGTTCGTGTTTTCTCTATCCCAACATTATGACATTGTTTTTTCTGATCATTTTACACCTCTTGGTCTCTGTTGTATTTTACCCTGAGTCTCAGT
>NC_044496.1:1220000-1280000 GCF_902362185.1 Chanos chanos | reverse complement strand
TGATTTCCAGATAAGCTTTGCCTCTCGCCCAGGCTCCTCCGCGCACAGACCGACTTTATGCCATCACAGTGAGGTCCCCGCTGTGATTCTCAGTGTCTCAGGAGAACAGTGTTCTCTGTAAACGGCACATGTAGCGACAGTGGCAGAGACAGCGCAATTGTGCCTAAATATATGGTATTTACAATAGAAATTACAATTGACATAAGCCAATAAAACAAAATCTTTTAAAGCCTTTAAAACTCTGGGATAGTTTAATCCCTTGGAGAGCAACCCTGAGTGGTCTCATTTTGCCACAGACGTGTAATTTGCCTTGGCATTGTGTTTGTACTGGAGTAAAAAGTCTTTTTTTCCACCGTAGAAAAGGGCAGAGGCAAAGTATGAACGACAGTGAACCGTGATGTCATACAGAGTAGACATGTGCGTGTGGCTGTGTTTTAGAGATAAACACACCGTGATGTCTGCTCACACTGCACTGCCCTTCATTAGCCACGAGGATCATATTCCTAATTGTTCTTTAGAACTGAGTAAGATGTCTATTAAGTTTCACTCATTTGTGTATGTGCCGTGCTCGTGCTAGCCACAGTACAGCTGTCGAGGTCGTAGGTCAAGTTTCAGCTCGTCCTTCACCCCATCCCTGTCCACGCTCTGTAAACCATCAAAACCACAGAACTGAACCGCCGGTGGCTTTTACGGTGCAGTCCTTCGTTCTCAGACCGGACCGCATCTGACATCCATCCACCTCAACTTCACATGAATGTAAAAATACCAAGTCAACACTCGCAAGCCGCTCTTTGAGTTACTAAGTCATGGACTTGTCTGGTTTGGGGGTTTTGTTTATTTGTTTGTTTGTTTTTTTGTTTGTTTTTTTTATGTATGTTCCCAAAGACTGGGCCTTATGCTGAGGTATGCACAATGAAGAGCTGAGAACTAAATTTCAGTGAAATAGTCAGGATTCTCTAGTCCTACAGCTCTACGCTGCCCAGGGGATGTTCCTTCCCAAGTGTATGAAGGCATCAGCCAAGCCATTAGAGGTCTCCTCAGGGTCTGTTGTATACTAATCAAATTGTAGAGGTTACCAGGTGATGTCATTGACTGTGGCTGTTACCCTGACTCAAACCAGCTGTTCTCATACTCTGTATGTCTACCTGAAGGGTGATTCTGACGAAACACGAAAAATATTCTTGAACCCAAACTCTTAACCATTTGGAAGGTCCGTCCCTGATCGACCAAGGTGGAAATTTAGAGCTTAGAACTGCGGTTGTGTAGATCTGAAACTAATAAAGCTAATTCATTGTGTGTTACTAAGATAACTTACTGGCTTAGATACGGGTTAGGAGTCAGGTCCTCAGTCAAGACTCAGAGCGTGACCGTGATGGGAGAGAACTAAATCCCAACCGCTGGGTATCATGGCCTCACCAACACAGAACAGAACCAGGGGCAGAGATCACAAAAGAGTCAGAAGTCAAAAAAACTATAAACAAAAGCTTTACTCGAATTCTTGGCAAACACTGCCAAAAGATCTAGTCAGAAATCAGGCAAACGTCCAAAACACACAGGCAGTAGTCATAGTCCAAAGGCCAGGCAAAGGAGCCAAACATAGTGGAGATACAAGAAAAGGCAAACAGAAGTTACTGGCCTAAATGCCAAGACTGAGCCTCACAAAACAACAGACGCAAGTTTGAAATGTGGGAAATGAATAAGACACAGGTGGACCTCATGACACAGACAGGGGTGTCTGCTGGGCCATACCTCCCTCTGCTGGCCAGTAGGGGAATTAACCAAAGCCCTCACTCATATATACATCCTGTTGCTACAAGCAGTTAATAGTTTCCTTATCTGTGATGTCTCTGGCTTTTAAGGTAAGTGTTAATTTGTTCACTGCTCATTTCTGTCCTTGTCTCTTAGTTTCTGATATTATTATTACACGATATTATTATTCTTGTTTAAGATGTTTTATTATTATTATAATTATTATTCTATTTCAAAGTTCATGTCAAACAATTATTTGTAGTTTTCAGCTGTTTCCATAGGAAGTGAATGTATTGACTGGTAGGATAAAAATGGATCATTTTACTTATGTTACTTGGATTGTTGTTCCCACAGAGCTAAGCTCAACTTAGACTGAAGGATCTACGTAACTGTGTTGTCATGTAATTGCTCCTTAAAAACTCCATTTAAACACAGAGCGGAGTTTTTGGCCACACATGTGTTCTCCTCATCTCTGCGTTCCTGTGAGGTAACCATCACACGCCCGTCTGATCTCATCATCCCTAACCTGTGGTGAGAGACAGGGCCCCTTGGGGGGTATACCAGGGGTTCAGTTTGGTGTTCGCCATTGTCCTCTGGGCAAATTTAGAGCCTATATTCTCGGCCCATCGTAGCAGCACTTCTCACTCTAACCCCTAATCTTAACCTCTACCCTGACTCAGAACCTAACGCTGCGCTATTTGTTTGAGGTGTATGAGCACAAAATTGGACATTTGAAGACACATGATTTCTCATTATTTCGCGACAAATATCGGCTTACGCATTACCCACCTCAACTGCTAACCATCACAACCACTCTGAGGTCATGAGGTCATTCAAATATATAACCATCACAACCACACTGAGCATGAGGTCATGAGGCCATGAGGTCAAATATAGGTGAATATAGGTGAAACAGGCACATCAATACCAAAAGAAAAAAAACAGTTTAATTACTAAGCTATGTTTTAACAGTTTTAATGTTTGGAAACATTTGAATGATAATGTGGGGCTGTAAACCTAAAACTAAACCATTTTCTGAAGTTACTTATAAAAAATTCAGGCCTCTTTTTTCAATACCTGTACCCTCTGTCTTTATGAGGCTAACTACTGCACAGTTTTCTTTCATGTTTTATGATATGGGTGAATTTATTAGGGGGATCTTTGAGTATTCATCCTCCATGTCAAACCTGTCAGTATTTTTCATTGTATTTGAAATACCTTTATGTTATGTGCGATGGCCCTTTAATTTCAAACCCCAAGTCCAAAAACTGAGACAGCAAAACAGCTACTTTTTGGCAGTTTAACGGATGTGAGTGTATTTGGTGTCTTTGTTTCTCTGAGGGTCTCAGTGTAGTGAGTGAAAGAGAGTGAGAGAGGGAGAGGGGGGCGGGGGAGGGGGGGGGGGGGGGGCGGGGGGTAGGGGGAGGCAGGGGGGACAATGCACTAATTAAGTTGCTCTTCAGTTTTTGCACAGTTTATGGCGACCTCTACTGGCCGCCACAGTAATAGCATCTCTTATTAAAGAGGGGGAGCAGTGAAAGGGGAGAGAAGCATTGGATGGTTTTGATGAATGTAAAACACGATCAAGGACCGGACTGCACTGAGGAATACAAAACGAGTAGACAATGTCCTGAAGTGCATTAACACTGAAAACAAAAAGACGCCAGTCAGACTCTTTCTAACAGAAAAACACATACATTCACTTCATAGGGTTCACAATTGAACATGAGACCAAGCCATGCCATCTGTGTAAACTCAGCTGGCATTTTACTCACTGTAAAAATATTCCCATCACATTACACAACCCATTACAGAGAGTCCTGAGAATAAAGATCATCTCAGTTAGAGACTCCTGGGTTGCCAGTCGCTCCAAAGTTAGCACGCAGGAATCCGCCTTGCCTCCCCTGCCTTGTCCTCAGCGGTTATACTTAGGAAATGTAGTCTGGGATTTTGTCCACATGAGGTCACTTAAGACAGGCAGACTGCAATGACTGACAGGGGGATTAGGAGACCTGTGAGGCGGTAACAAACTCAGAATGACCATAAAAGGAGTTCCATGGGCCACGGATCAGAGGGGAGCTATCCCACGTTCTGGCAACCCAGACACCCACACTTCAGTCTCTGTCGCAGCATGATGCAACTGGCCAACATGACAATTAATAACATCAAAGAGCTGTTAAAGGACAGAGTAACACAAAGAGACAGAGAGCCGGTCAGGGATCAGACAAGATCATTACCATATGTCACCACTGAGATCATTTTAAATCAGCCTCTCATTAAACGGGAATTTTTGCTCTTAAATGACATGTTGTCAGTGCTTACACTGGAAGGCAATAAGAATGAACAATCTAGTCTAATGATTTGTCTCCACCGTGTGGTCAGATGATGTAAAGACGCTGCCAGAGCACACTGGTCATAAGAGATGAGATCTGCTTCTCCAGGGTGTCCCACCCACGTTCAGCAGGACAAGCCATATTCGTGTGTCATCTATACACATTTGATCAACCATACAGGGGTTTCATTTTGTCCTATTTGGATGTTATGCTCTGACTGGTATTTCCACAAACCCCATGCCTCTTCATAGATTCATCTCAGCCTCTGACGTAGCCCCTGGCATCAGCCATAAGAACTGACATCTGTTCATTGGCTCTGACACGCTAAGTCAACTGACTGCTCACACAGCCTCCGAGGATAGATAGATAGATAGATAGATAGATAGATAGATAGATAGATAGATAGATAGATAGATAGATAGATAGATAGATAGATAGATAGATAGATAGATAGATAGATAGATAGATTATTCATCCCGAGGGAAATTTAATGAGCAATGAGCATTATTCTTCACTCATCTTTTTACATTAAAGATGAGAAACAGAGCAGTCCAACCCTGTAAGTTCGTCTGAAGGAGATCCTCAGTGGTGGGTTAGGGTTAGAGTTAGGATGAAAGACACTGATCTTTTCCAGGGTGAACTACTTTTTGTCATTTATGCATTTGGCAGAAATACTGAATGGAATGATTCGTAAGGTCAGTGATGTGGTGGAGAGACACCCCCCATCCGTCTCCGCGGGCAAACTTTACACCCGTCACTAATTCGGCCTGATGTGAGGTTTTGTGGGTGTCAGGCGGGGAGAGAGTGGGCACAAGTGGTGTTTCTGGAAGTGTGTGCCGTGATGTTACTGCTGGGAACACTCGAGATATGGAACATACAGCTAGAGCTCACCTTTAAATAACTCCGTGTTATACGCTATAGTAAAACAGCTCAATGTATATATTCAGCGTTTTTGAATTTTGAAGTTTTGGAAATAAACATAGCATAGCAATAAAATGGCGTGACATGGTCAACTTATATCATTCATGAGTTTACTTTTTGTGAGTATTTTTATCTACACATTTAATAAAAATGTTTTTCTTTCAGTCAAAAAAAAAACAACATTTACACATGGCAAAACAAACAATCTACAGCCTGCATTTTTGAGCATACTAAAGATTGAATGGATGTGAATTTTTCTGTGGTCAAGGTCTTGAAATCTGGAACTTGTCTTGAAAATGTGTATCGAGGAGCAGAATGAGTAGAGAGAACACATTACTGTAAGCAGAGAAACTTGACAGAGGATAGATCAACTGGACAGTATCATGGGTTTAATATGGGTCAGGATAGATTCTGATGAGTCGGGAAATGAACTTAGGCGTCGGCCTCAAACATCTTCTTCCTGCCGTCCATGCCGGCCTTGTCCTCGATGTTCTTACGCCAGTCGCCCACGGCTTCTTTCTCCTGCGTGAGTCAGACAAACAGAAACATCACTTTACCAGAGACCACAACAAATACTCAAACAGAGCACTGAGACTGTAATTCATACTGTAGCTCACACTGTAACTCAAACAGCCGTGTTATCAATGTCTATGATCAGTGGTAATGCATTATATTCACCAATTCATTACATTCAATGGATTCAGTAGCTTTTATCATATTTCCATTATTTTCTAACAATAATTACATTCAATGTCTATGAGAGCACTTTTCTAAGTAAGGTGTGTATATTTAAATAAGGTGTGTATATTTAAATAAAGTGTGTATATTTAAATAAGGTGTGTATATTTAAGTAAGGTGTGTGTATTTAAATAAAGCATGTATATTTGAATAAGGTGTGTTTCTTTAAATAAGCATATTTGTTACATCATTACATAAGCCCCCAGGGTGCTTCCATGTCCACTGTACTGATATCAGTTGAGTGTAGTGAAAAGCCACACCCACCTCCTCTTTCACCTCCTTCTTCACTTGTTTGAGGTTGGCCCTCAGATCCATGGACACTTTGTGTTTGGAGCCCAGGAGAGCCTGCAGCATAGCATCAGCAGACATGCGCACCTTCTTCAGAGCTGGCTTCTTAAACTTGCCCTTCAGATCCTGCACTTTCATTTTAAGATCCTCGATCTGGATAAAGAAAAAAGCAGGATCAATAGTTTTTAGCTTAAGACGTGTATTAGGAATGAGCGTGAGTGGTAGGACTTAATACTGTATGCAGAGGAGAAGAGGAAATGTGCGTAAATGTTGTTTTTCAGGCATAAGAACCATGGGTGAGACATTAGCAGACCAGTGTGATACAGTTGTGTGGTTGGGAGTTGGGTGTTGTTGATATGTTTTGTTGTTGTAAATATTTGTCATTACCTCTTTGTTTTGGGGTTGTGAGGTTGTGAGGTTGTGAGGTTGTTGACAGGGTTTTACCTCTTTGTTTTGGGGTTGTGAGGTTGTGAGGTTGTGAGGTTGTTGATAGGGTTTTACCTCTTTGTTTTGGGGTTGTGAGGTTGTGAGGTTGTGGGGTTGTGAGGTTGTGAGGTTGTGGGGTTGTGGGGTTGTGAGGTTGTGGGGTTGTGAGGTTGTGGGGTTGTCAGGTTGTGGGGTTGTGAGGTTGTGAGGTTGCTGATAGGGTTTTACCTCTTTGTTGGATTTGACCACTTTGCTCTCCATGTCGTATCTCTGCTCGTCAACAGAATCAATCTGCTGGTGAAGCTTTTTGCACAAGTCCTGCAGGAGACCAGCTCATATTAACACTAAATCCATTTTAGAACACCATGATGAACAAATAAAACACAATATCTTCCATTTACCATCCTTCCTGTCTGGACTGACATACAGAAATAAAACACTGTTTCTTCCAGAAAGAAATTAGCGTCAGCTATAGATTGCTGATGATGTTCAACTGTAAAAATGCAATTTCTTCATCTTTGAAGTAATTTATTCTGAGTGTATCAGATCAGATGATGTGTTATGTTAATGCAACCCAGGAGAAAGCAGAGACACAATATGTCACTGGACACAGTGGGAAACCTCAGTCTGTGATCAGATGACATTACAGGGCAGACAGAAGAACCTGGACAATAAGACAACGTGAGAGTCAAACAGAAGACATGGGCGTTCAACCTGGAGCTCCTGCATGGTCCCTGGGAGAGAGAGATCGGGGCAGTTCTCCTCCATGTATCTCTCCTTCTCTTGGGCAGCTTCAGCCGCTTCAGCCTCAAGCAGACCCTGAGCGATCTGGAGCATCAGGCTCTGAAACACAGAATACAGCGCAGAATTACCATTCTGTCTTTATTATCTGTCTGTCTGTCTCTCTGTCTGTGTTAATTGTCTGTCTGTCTGTCTTTATTATCCATCTGTCTGACTTTATTATCCATCTGTCTGTCTTTATAATGTCGGGCTGTCTTTATTATGTGTCTGTCTGTCTGTCTTTATTATCTGACTGTCTTTATTATCTGTCCGTCTTTATAATGTTGGTCTGTCTTTATTATCTGTCTTTCTGTCTGTCTGTGTTAATTGTCTGTCTGACTTTATTATCCATCTGTCTCTCTTTATTATCCATCTGTCTGTCTTTATAATGTCGGTCTGTCTTTATTATGTGTCTGTCTTTATTATCTGTCTGTGTTAATTATCTGACTGTCTTTATTATCTGTCTGTCTTTATTATCCATATGTCTGTCTTTATTATCTGTCTGTCTTTATTATCCATATGTCTGTCTTTATTATCTGTCTGTCTTTATTATCTGTCTGTTTGTCTGTGTTAATTATCTGACTGTCTTTATTATCCGTCTGTCTTTATTATCCGTCTGTTTGTCTTTATAATGTCTGTCTGTCTGTCTGTCTGTCTTTATTATCTGTCTCTCTGTGTTAATTATCAGTCCGTCGGAGTTTGTACTGAAGCAGAGAAGGAATGATTACCTTGAGGTGATGCCTGTCTTTATTATCTGTCTGTTTGTCTTTATAATGTCTGTCTGTCTGTCTGTCTTTATTATCTGTCTCTCTGTGTTAATTATCAGTCATTCTGAGTTTGTACTGAAGCAGAGAAGGAATGATTACCTTCAGGTGATGCCTGCGGCTGGATGTCATTTTTTTCCTTTAGAAAAAGACACAGTTTATTCACTCAGTGAGCATAACTCAACTATACATGTAAACCTGGGAAATTTAGACAAGTGAATAAACGAAATAAATGGAAAATAGATTTTGAAAATGATTTAGTTCTGTGTAATAAAACAGTAGTAATTGTGTAATGTAACATGATCATTTATCTGATAGTGTTTAATCCTACACTGCAAAACACAGGGGGTTGTTTTACATAAACCAACACTTACTCAGACATCTTGGCCAATTTTTAGTGTCAGTCCCTCTGTAAGAAGAATAAAAGAATTGTGTGATTATCTGTAACTTACACTCAGAACCAGCGAAGGCTGCCCTGAACCACAAGGAGTGATTCATTTGACAGTAAAGTGCATGACTCCCGAACAAACGGAGCTTATGTCTATATTTGGGTAGGGTGTGGATGGAGCAGTTGTCCAGTGCTGCTCTTTTAGGGATCACCAACATCTGAAACCACAGCAGCTGATCATAGGCCTGCCTTCTCAACAATGTCCTCAGCGGCTCCAAGGCGTGACACAAAGAGCAGCGCGACCCTGCCAAATTCCTCAGGCGTCCCTACGCCTCTCAGCAGACATACCCTGCACGCTACACGTTTATGGCCTGTGGAGTGACCTGATCATCTCCATTACTTTCATTATTCTGCTCTGAGGTGAAATGACCAGAAATAACACTGAAAATAACATTGAAAAGCGAAGGATGGAAAAACAGTCAGAAGAGTATAATATTTGTCGTATAAATAAATTGTCCATACAGAGGACCCTACAGACAGTTTAAAAGTTTGAGATGTTTTGTCTAATGTGATGCCGACAGAATAGTGAAGATGAGAAAATGTTTAAACCTCTTTATATCTCTGTTTCTACTCATATAGAATGACATTGATTCTGTCTCTATATGGTTAACATTCACAGCAGTGTGCTTTTCACAATAAAACCTGTACTTACAATTAAATCTGTCTTACACACAGTTAAATCTGTCTTACATGCTTAAATATGTCTTACACACAGTTAAATCTGTCTTACATGCTTAAATCTGTCTTACACACAGTTAAATCTGTCTTACACGCTTAAACCGGTCTTAAAGCTCATTAATATGAAAATGTCACACAAAGTCACGTAACACATACTTTTCATTTATGAATTATTCCACATTTTCAAGCATTACTGGGGTAAAACTGAACAGTCTCTCACCACCTTCATGTTTTCCGTGAGGACGAGATCATAACTTCTCACGTTTATAAACACAGTGAGCGTATAGACTGGATGTCATTAGGCCTAAGAAATCAACAGCATTTTCTGGGCATTTCCACGGAGAGCAGAGCCAGGCTACACACGTCCCAAACCCAACACAATGCACACAAACACAAACACAAAAACAAAAAATAAACACAAACACAAACACAGACACAGAGAAGGCACGACGCAGGGCTGCTCCTGACAGCAGGCTTTGGGAGAAAGTCATCTGATCAGACTCTCTGCTCCTGTTAGTTAAACTCTCTTTCTATTGAACTCCCATTGAAATGTCAGTGAAGCCAGGCCTCAGGTTTCAGTAAAACCCCTCTGCTAGTTAACACAGGTAATTACCACCCTCACAGATCTGTATCAGAGCATATGGCAGAAAGCCCGTCTGGCGTTCATGTATCCCCGGAGAACGAGAAGAGAAACGGAGTGAATCTCACCTGTCAACGAAGAGGAGGAAGAGGTAGAGGGGCCAGGGCTTAATGAACGGCCGAGTGATCCCAGTGAGCCAGTGAGAGCGGTAACTCTATACTGGTATATATAGTCACCCGAGCCCACCGAGCCTGCTCTCCTCTGTTCTGTTTATGGAAGTCCATCCCTCCAGTGAAACCAGTGGGCTGACAGGCTCCTGAAATACCATCCTCTCACTCCCACTGGTTTCAGAAATATCCCCACACACAGCATTTTTTGTGATTAGCACAATAACAAGCCTGGCGCTTTGATAGCGCTCACTGGGTTTTCATTTGTTAGATGTGTGTGAGATGCACTCTGTCTGTCTCAATAACCAGCACACAGAGAACATAAAAACCTCTTCACAAACTTCCCTAATATGAAGGATTTCTGCAAGTTTATAGCTCAGTTTTCTTGTCTTTTAATTCAAATGATTTGAATGAAATCTCTTTACAAATGAAGAAGAAGAGAAGAGAGTGGACAGACTGAGGAAAGACAGGAGAGATAAAAACAGAGAGAGAGAGAGAAAAACAGAGAGATAAAAACAGGGTGCTTCGGATCTGTGGTTGCACAGGGTCCCTGTGTTTTCACACCTGTTGGGATCTATAACGGTCGTGTTTATTGATGTTTCTGCTGCACTCCAAAATGCTAAACAGGTGGGAAATGACACACCGCGTCACATTCGGTCTCACAGTGGCCAGGGCTTCACAGCTTTCTGTGAATCTCCTGCTAGCAACGTTAACCGTTCAGCATTTGAAACAGGAATGGAAATGGGGCACTCATTTGTGCTGCGGAACGCCACGAAACCCAACCCTGTGACATTCATTTCATATGCAAAACTTCATGCAGAACAAAACGAAAATGACTTTATTCCATCTTGCTGTTTATTTGGGGGAGTTCATCGGCACTGAGGAGTATTTTTTTTTTTTTTTTGGCGTTATGACAGAACCCAGCTGTATGGAAATCTGAGACAGTTCGGCATTGGTTACATGGTTGTATCCGTCAAACAGGAGGGTGTTTTCTCGCAGGAGGACTGAAAGCAGGATCCATTTAGGCGTCGGTCTCAAACATCTTCTTCCTGCCGTCCATGCCGGCCTTGTCCTCGATGTTCTTACGCCAGTCACCCACAGCCTCTTTCTCCTGTACAGAAACACAGTGGGAAAACATGAAAATAAGACACGATGTGACGCCAGATTCTTCCTCAAAGCAAAATTTAAATGAAACATTCCTGCAATTAGTGAATAAAAATGTACACGTTTTTTGCCAAGATGTATAATATTTCATGTAGAACACATTGTGTAAACTGACATATGTAAGAAAACTGGGGAAAAAAACCCTTTCCATTCTGTTACTAAGTTTGTGTGTAAGTTCAAATGGAATCGAATAACAGCAGTTAGAAGGAAGAAACACTGTTTGTGATATGGAATGTGTATAATTCTGTTCTCTCAATACTGTATAACACACACATAACACACGCCCATATTAGGACATCCAGTAAAATACCACACCCACCTCCTCTTTCACCTCCTTCTTCACTTGTTTGAGGTTGGCCCTCAGATCCATGGAGGTCTTGTGTTTGGAGCCCAGGAGAGCCTGCAGCATAGCATCAGCAGACATGCGCACCTTCTTCAGGGCTGGCTTCTTAAACTTGCCCTTCAGCTCAACAACTTTCATCTTCAGGTCATTAATCTGTTATGGAGAGCAGAGAGAGGCTGTGTTGACCTGGGAAGGAGCTCCCTGTGTGATTTTAGGACACAGAGCAGGGGGCTGCATCATGGTCAAAGTGATGGAATCGTGTCGTGGCGTTTACCTCCTTGTCTGTCTTCACCACTTTTGCGCTCATGTCATATCTCTCCTCGTCCACCGCGTCGATCTTCTGGTGAAGCTTTTTGCACAAGTCCTGGTGAACGAGGTTCACAAGCAGTCTCAGCAAATTATCAAAATCACAGGAACAACTACAAATTTAGCATTAAAACTTAGTCGTCCATGTAGTCTGCAACGACATTCATATTTGTGTTATCATTAATTAAACGAGATTCATGTTTGTGTTATCATTAATTAAACGAGATTCATATTTGTGTTATCATTAATTAAACAACTGACTTCTTCAGCGTCAGCATGGTAGTTAAAGTGCAGCCGTCCTGAGTCTGAGCGGTCAGTTCTGGATGAAGCTGTTTGATGCAGTTGTAAGCAGTGACGGGTTTCTGGTTTTGGCTGTAACTGACTTGGTGCTGTGGACGTACCTGGAGCTCCTGCATGGACCCTGGCAGAGAGATTTCGGGACAGTTCTCCTCCATGTACCTCTCTTTCTCATTCTCAGCTTCAGCCGCTTCTGCCTCCAGCAGAGACTGGGCAATCTGGAGTAACAGACTCTACAGGACAAACCCAGTTCCAAACGTCAGTAAAACTCAACCAACGGGATTTAAACACATGAGTTTTATTATTTAAAAACAAAAAAAAAAATGCATAATTAAAAAAATAGAATTGTAGTTATGAGGAAGTCATTTGCTTGTTCGCTGATTTAATTCCTGATGCATATTGCTTATGTATGTATGTAAACACATTATTTAGGTCACGAGAACACATGAGAGATTTGACAGCTCGTCCGCCCGTACCTTCAGATGATGCCTGCGGCTTGATGTCATCTTTTTCCTGTTGTGGTGGAGAGGAGATGGAATTTTAAAGTCAAGTTTAATAAACTTCTCCCACCTGGTTGAAGCTGTTCTTACCACAGAGCTATAACCCTAATACTTTGGTCACACGCAAAACTTTCACTTCACAAATACCTGTGTGAACTGAATTTCACCATATTCACATTATACAATACATTGTTTCATATATTATACAATATCTCATTATCTTTGTGTTAAATTATATTACAATATCTCAAAGCCCCAGAGACACTTACTCAGACATCCTGGCCAGTGGATTTGTGTTCACTCCCTGCTGAAAAGAGAGACATGATTCTCAGTTGACTGACTGCAGTGTTAAGGAGTAAAAGTGGCCTTCCACACCTAATCCAAAGTCAGACCTGAAAGACTGATCTCCTGTCAGCTCAAGAACATGATCCTGAGCTTTCAAAACGAATTTAAAACAAGCTCTACATAATCAGACAGTCAGAGCATTCAATGCACACCAGGTCACTACATAGAGAAAATGGTTTCAGAACAAACATTACCAATGTGAAACACATCAGCTGTTTTTACATGTGCTGTGGGCATTTTCTCCTTAATAGTGCCATAAATATACAGCTTGACTGGAAAATATCCAGTATATGCTGAAGACACACACATTAGCTTAATTAACTAAAAAAAAAAAAGAAGTATAGCAATTATCTAAACTTTAATTACAGTTTGTGTTGCAGTTTCAGGGTATTTTTGTAACCTACAAAGCAATGAGAAGCTCATAAATACAAGCTCCTAAAATAGATTACATGACATTTATCTTAAAGAAACAAAAAAATATTCAGATCTCTAACTTCAGGACGTTGCTCTAGGAAGCACCATTTAGTATGTTACTCAAAATGGTCATGTTAACAATCTCACTGAACCTCTGATTCTCCGTCTCTCACCGTATCATACAACCCCTGACAGCCTATGTTCTCCAAGCCCCTTACTCCTCAGATAGACCTTTGACCAGTCAGTCCAGTCAGTCAGTCAGAAGACATGACAATAGGAGCGTGTGCTGGATTAACGCATTAAGTGACATTTAACTGCATTCCCGATCAGCACGGCAGAGAGGCGGCCTTCAACTTACCGAAGTGTTACGACCAGAAGAAGACTGTTTTCTCACAAAGGTGAAAAGAACACTGGTGGGCCAGAGGCATAGGAGAGACTCGGAAGGTTTATAGCCTGTTTTTTCTGACAACTCAGCAAAAAAACAACTTTCTCCATATGGTGTTGGGATCTAAGTTTGGCCAATGGCAAAGCCAGATCCTGAAATATCCTTCCTGAATCGTAAATCACTCAAATATTGAGATTTCTCTACAGATTTACGCCAGTCCTCAGACTGAACTGAAACATTCCCTTCACGTCGGCCTCAGAGCCATTCCTCTCACCCATATTCAGCTGATCTCAAATCAGTTCTGCCACGAATTGCTCTATCAGCCAAATATTAGATGTTCCCTTTTGGTTTGATACACCTTTATAAATTGCATTAGGACCAAAAGTTCAAAGTAAATCAAAGCAGTCACACTATTCTATCATTCACACCACTGGGATACAAAGGTCTGATACTGCTATGAACACAGGCAGACAAATATTGAGTCAATGTGTTTTCCTCTGAAACGCTTTAAAGAACTCTGATTTAGTGAATATCGGTCGTAGTGGGAACAGGACTGTCTCCTGAGCTCACAGGCCACACATGTGTCGTGGTCATTTAGCCTGCGTGACCCCAGGGCAGAGTGGAGTGAAACCTTCTACTGTTCACTACAGTCAGACAGAAGAACCCTGACCCAAAACTCCTAATCAAAACACTGTGAGATGAAGACTTCTGAAACGTGGTGGCAATGGAAGAGATGAGTTTAAATTTTCTTAATCTCGCCTTTCACTTCTACAGTGGCTTTTATAAGACCTAGAGATATTTGGGGTTCTCAAATGTGATAGTGTGTTTTTGTTTGTTGGTCTGTTTGTTTGTTTACTTACATGTACTCTGTGTCTATATCTGATGGCTGACCCAATGTCTCACTCTTCTCCTCCTGTCTGCGGACACAGTGTGGATCTCAGACGCGGCTGTGACAGTGTGGATCTCAGACGGGCTGTGACAGTGTGGATCTCAGACGGGGCTGTGACAGTGTGGATCTCAGACGGGGCTGTGACAATGTGGATCTCAGACGGGGCTGTGACAGTGTGGATCTCAGACGGGGCTGTGACAGTGTGGATCTCAGACGGGGCTGTGACAGTGTGGATCTCAGACGGGCTGTGACAGTGTGGATCTCAGACGGGCTGTGACAGTGTGGATCTCAGACGGGCTGTGACAGTGTGGATCTCAGATGGGGCTGTGACAGTGTGGATCTCAGACGGGCTGTGACAGTGTGGATCTCAGACGGGCTGTGACAGTGTGGATCTCAGACGGGCTGTGACAGTGTGGATCTCAGACGGGGCTGTGACAGTGTGGATCTCAGACGGGCTGTGACAGTGTGGATCTCAGACGGGCTGTGACAGTGTGGATCTCAGACGGGGCTGTGACAGTGTGGATAGACGGGGCTGTGACAGTGTGGATCTCAGACGGGCTGTGACAGTGTGGATCTCAGACGGGGCTGTGACAGTGTGGATCTCAGATGGGGATGTGACAGTGTGGATCTCAGACGGGGCTGTGACAGAGTGGATCTCAGACAGGCTGTGACAGTGTGGATCTCAGATGGGCTGTGACAGCGTGGATCTCAGACGGGGCTGTGACAGAGTGGATCTCAGACGGGCTGTGCCAGAGTGGATCTCAGATGGGGCTGTGACAGTGTGGATCTCAGATGGGGCTGTGACAGTGTGGATCTCAGACGGGCTGTGACAGTGTGGATCTCAGACGGGCTGTGACAGTGTGGATCTCAGACGGGCTGTGACAGTGTGGATCTCAGATGGGGCTGTGACAGCGTGGATCTCAGACGGGGCTGTGACAGTGTGGATCTCAGACGGGGCCATGACAGTGTGGATCTCAGACGGGGCTGTGACAGTGTGGATCTCAGACGGGCTGTGACAGTGTGGATCTCAGACGGGGCTGTGACAGTGTGGATCTCAGACGGGGCTGTGACAGTGTGGATCTCAGACGGGGCTGTGACAGTGTGGATCTCAGACGGGGCTGTGACAGTGTGGATCTCAGACGGGCTGTGACAGTGTGGATCTCAGACGGGCTGTGACAGTGTGGATCTCAGACGGGCTGTGACAGTGTGGATCTCAGACGGGGCTGTGACAGTGTGGATCTCAGATGGGGCTGTGACAGTGTGGATCTCAGACGGGCTGTGACAGAGTGGATCTCAGACGGGGCTGTGACAGTGTGGATCTCAGACAGGCTGTGACAGCGTGGATCTCAGACGGGCTGTGGAGATCCTGTGAGATGTGGGAAACATCAGGACGGCTGGTGTGTGTCATCTCTTCTACTCACATCCTGAGTCCTCATTCTTAACATAAAGCTGCAGATTATAGAAAAATGATCAATAGTCAAATAAATAATCAATCAGACAAAGGTCAGTACATCAGAATTTTCAATACAAACATCAATGACATCTTTCTAGATCTGAGTTGTTTGAAGTCCAGGTTTTATTCATATCTTGAGCTGTGTTGATTTGTGTCCCACGACAAACCCTGCAGACGTGAAACTTTCCTGAAAAAAAGATCTTTAGAAGTAGAAAAAAGTCTAAGATACACATTTTCACAGTGTCGCCATCATCTATCATCCATCATCTCCATAGCCCAGCTGGCCTGGCTTATCCTAACACACAGCTATGACCTGACTTCATCCTCATCATTCAGTAACAGTCACACAGCATCCTTTTAGAGTTATCATGTTTTACATCACTCTGCTCTCCATAACACTGCCCAGCTAGTTACAACACTGCACTTACTACAGCCTATAGAAATGTTAGTACACCTACATCAGTCAACGGTAAAGCAAGGATCACGTGTGCTGTCAAAAACCATGTATAACTGGAGCTTGAATTGTTTCCCCGCTTGTAAGTTGCTTTGGATAAAAGCGTCAGCTAAACAAATGCAATGTAAGGTAATGTAATGAAAACAGATTGTGTTGTGTGTTTGTGAATCAGTTGTGTGTTTGTGTGTGTATAATCAAAACAGTTTGTGTTGTGTGTTTGTGAATCAGTTGTGTGTTGCGTGTTTGTGTGTGTATAATCAAAACAGATTGTGTTGTGTGTTTGTGAATCAGTTCGGTGTAAATCATGTGATCTCGTTACTTCCTTGAATAGGTTTAAGTCAGAGGTATGTGTGAAGTGAGACAACTATGGGATTATGGCATTAGAATTCAAATGAAGTATCTGTATGTATATGTGAAAAGAGTAAGAGGGACACAAAAGAGCTTTAAAACTTTTTTTTTCCTTCAGATGATTTATTGAATGAATTGTGGCACTGCATGAGTTTCAGAAAATCCTGATTTCTCTTCAGTAAACAATCACCTCAATCTCCTCGACAGCCTCCATAAGGAGCAGACATTAATGCCACATTAACTACAATTAACTTCCCTTTTTTTTCTGTACATTACAGTTCATTGGTGCCTGCGCATGGGTTGGCATGGCAGAAAAAACAGTGTGTCTAACAGGAACCAGCTGAGAACTGAAACAGCGAATTTAAGCCTCAGACTCAAACATCTTCTTCCTGCCGTCCATGCCAGCCTTGTCCTCGATGTTCTTACGCCAGTCGCCAACAGCCTCTTTATCCTGCAAAGGCAAAGCACCAAGAAAATCCCAAATCAGGGAGGTTTCCAGATCTAAAGGTCTACTGTGACATCTACTCTTCTGCACATATGCCTTTTGTACACCGTCAGGAGCAAATGTTCCCAAACCTTAAAACTGAGAAGAAAACATCCCAGCAGGCAGTTGATATCAGAACATGGTAAAGCTGTTTTGTGAGTACTACAAAATGATCAAGATGTGGTTACATTTATACACACTTATTAGAGTTCCTCATATGTGTCCCTACATCTGATGTTTAATCTGAGTCCTGTGTGTCACTGAACCAACTCAGCAAATGACATTACGTTTTATGACACTTCTCTGTGAGTGGCCGTGACGTCTACAGCGGAAGAGAAAGCCACACCCACCTCCTCTTTCACCTCCTTTTTCACTTGTTTGAGGTTGGCCCTCAGATCCATGGACACTTTGTGTTTGGAGCCCAGGAGAGCCTGCAGCATAGCATCAGCAGACATGCGCACCTTCTTCAGTGTGGGCTTCTTAAACTTGCCCTTCAGATCCTGCACTTTCATCCTCAGATCCTCAATCTACGCAGAGAAATCAGAGCTGTAGGAAGACTGTTCACCCCAACCTCAAGAGAGTTTGATCAAGAAAAAACCAAATACGGTCATGACCTCTTTGTCTGTCTTGGCGACCTTGGCAGCCATGTCATATCTCTCCTCGTCTACCACATCTATGTTCTGATGGAGCTTTTTGCACAGTTCCTGAAAAAAAAATGAAATAATTGACATTTTTACCTAACGCAAGGTAGGTAAAAATATATATCAGACAAAAACAGAGTAAATAAATGTAAAAATTGACATAATTTTAACATAACGCTCTTATGCCCCTGAGACGTTTTGAAAATATGCACCTGTATCAACTACATGGTGTTTTTTGGTAGTTTTACACAGTTGTTTGCAAAATAAGACTAGTTGAAATGGCACTAAAATGGTCGTGTAGAGAATTAAAGTCACCATCTTAACCAGGACACTAATCAGCCATCATGTTTGTAACTTTTTTGAATGACAGAACACGTTGAAAATTAAAGTGGAAAGCGAACATGGGGAACTAGCGACCTCCAGTGGCTATATTTGGAACTAAATCAGTGTGACATAAACATAGTGCTCACAGAAATGCGTTTATTCATCTGTAAACATCATACGTGTTGTGGAGGTGAGTAGAGGAGGTGATAATACTTGTGCTGAGTGAAGGCGTGAGCTTTGGTGGAGGTCTGGTGTACCTGCAGCTCCTGCAGTGATCCCGGCAGAGACAGTTCGGGACAGTGCTCCTCCATGTAATTGGCCCTCTCCTCCACCGCCGCTTTCGCCTCCGCCTCCAGGAGACCTTTAGCAATCGCAAGCATCAAACTCTGGAAGACAGGTGACCGTGGTGTCAAAAACAAAAACAAAAACAAACAACCACAACGATAAAAAACAATCAGTGTATTTTATGATGTGTTTTTTATCCACAAGGGCAGAATATTAATATTTGTTTGGTTGACGTGTTTGTACCTTGAGATGATGCCTGCGGCTTGAGGTCATCTTCTTCCTGTGGGAGAGAGAAGAATATTTTAGGGCTGACACTGAAGCAGCAGATCAGTAACAGGAGATTAACAGAAGGTGCTGTGGCTAAGTTGGTCAAAGCGCCTGTCTAGTAAACAGGAGATCCTGGGTTCGAATCCCAGCAGTGCCTCATTACTAGGTTAGAGAACTGGAAGGTTGCTGGTTTGATTCCTTGCGCGAGGCACCTAACCTGAATGCTGCCCACTGCTCCTGCATCTGTTGTGTGTTCACTACTGGTGTGTTGGATGGGTTAAATGCAGAGACAAATTCACTGTTCACAGTGTGTGTGTGCAGTCACAGAGACTTTAACTTTAATATCTCGCTGCTTTAGAGGAATTGTGTTGGAAACAGAGAGAGAGTGAATGGCAGTAGTAATATGCATTGTCTGCAGATGTGGGGTTAATGCTCCTGTGGACCTGTCCTGTGAGGTAAACTGTGTTCATGTGAAGGACAGAGAGACGTCTCAGACACACGACAAACACACAGATGGATCACTTACTCAGACATGGTGGCAGTTTGTCTGTGTCACACACTGTTAGGAGAGATACACAAATAAAAATGAGATTATGTATCAAACTGAGACACTAAAGGGAAAAAAACATACAAATAAACTACTGAAAGCAGTTATATAAACTATTGAAATAAACTACTAAAAGCAGTTATATAAACTACTGAAATAAACTACTGAAAGCAGTTATATAATCTACTGACATAAACTACTGAAAGCAGTTATATAAACTACTGACATAAACTACTGAAAGCAGTTATATAAACTACTGACATAAACTACTGAAAGCAGTTATATAAACTACTGACATAAACTACTGAAAGCAGTTATATAAACTACTGACATAAACTACTGAAAGCAGAACATGAATCTGAGGAACATCTGAGAGTGCAGATAATTAAAACTGGGAGTCTGTTCCTTAAGCTTTTTTCCCAGAGAACTGTATAAAACCAGTTTAAACTGGTGGGAGTCCTGGTCCGTCAGTGTGTACTGTTTGTCTTTCCTCTGTCATCACCTGCACTCTCAGTGTTAGTCTCACACCAGGACTCAGACTGGGTTTACGGCCAGTCGGGTTTATGGTTGGAGTCAGTGACAAAACCTGACACCAGTGTGCATCAGCGCCCCCAGCTGGTCCACCCATTTACTTACACCCATTCTAATCAAGAGCCTGTAGCAGCCCACATTAATCACAGATGAAGAAGAGGATTTACTCACACTGCCGGACCGCTCTCAGCGGGCACTCATTCATATGCTACACTCCTGAGCAGAAAGAACCATTCACCAGACACATGCAACACCGTACACCAGAGGGAGTCACACACCAGTCCCTCCACTGAATTTATCAAAGGCACAGACAGATAATGGGGGAAGATTTTAAACAGCCAATCAGATGGGTGGAAAACCATGTCGCACTGCAATATTTGGGAAATACCCCTTACACACATAAGACCAAGGACATTGTCAGATAAAAATTTCCTGCATTTCCCCCCCTTTCACGCTTGCACACCCCATAAAATTGCCAAATTCCTGGAAGATTAACAAGGACAAGTGTGCACACAAATTACATGAAAATCTCAGAGAGGCAGAATGTGAAGTTTAATTTATGTAGCAAAAGACACATGTCATTAATTTATAAGACATTTTGCAAACAGCTGATGCTGTTATACATAATACTGAGTTCTCCAGTTCGCTAGTTTTTGTTTAACTGACTTTACAGCATAGTTCACGCTTAAGTCTATCCATAACTTTTCCAGAAAAGTTATTAATTCTTGTTCCAGAAAATTACTGGATCAACTTGTCCAGAATTTTGAGTTTGGCTCACATTCACACGTGATCCTATTCCAGAAAATTGCCGGAACATTTACAGATAAAGCTGAATGTGTGAGTGGGGTTACTGTTACCAACTGACATAATACTTTACAGTAATGACAGTGACTGATAACTTACTGAAAGTGAATATTCCTAAAATAGAGCCAGCAGACATGAGTGACAGCAAACAGGGAGGATTGTTAACAACTACGACCTGTTTTGAAATACATATGAGAACTGTCATTTCTACTGTGAAGTTTTGTGTCTTACAAAGAAACATTCTAAAAAATCAGAACCTGAAACATTTGTACTTTGACCTTAAGATGGAAGCAAGTAGAATTTTCTTTGAGGACAAAATAACTCCTATTTATATTTTTTCAGTACATCTCGAGGTATTTTAAATGTTTTTGTCTCTGTTCATTCTTCTGTTCATCCTTTTCTTTCAGCTCCTCAAAAAACAGAAAATTTTAAAGAACTATCTGAGACCATCTTCAAGATTTAAACTGGCAGAGACAGTAGGCAGTCTGGGGCAGCACCTGCAGCCCTGCACAGCCAGTGTCGTGTTTCACATGTGTCAGAGATAAGTGTATACACTGGCATTCAAGCCTTAGAGGAATTTATCATGAGTCTGTGCATTCATCAGGTCTGGCAGCTGGAGCGTTGTGCCCCTGCTGAAATACACGAAACTCAAAACGCTCGCACCCATCACACACATTCTCACGTTTATCGTGGAATCCGCTCAATCCAGCATCAGACATGTGTCCTTCATAATCCAGCGTTTCATTCCCAAAACAAACAAAAAATTATATCTACCGTATTTCCATTCTCCATGGTTACTAATCCTTTAACACAAAATTTCCACAGCAAAATCTCCTCAAACAGCGAGAACACCAGCAGAGGAAAAAATATGAGAACTGTGTTCATACACAAACTCTCTCCCGATTTTCACTGACGATATTTCTTTATTTAAACCACTATTCCATCCCCTCTCCTCTCATCCTCAAACACACTGAGAAACAAACTGAGAGACACACTGAGAAACACACTGAGAAACACACTGAGAGACACACTGAGAAACAAACTGAGAGACACACTGAGAAACACACTGAGAAACACACTGAGAAACACACTGAGAAACACACTGAGAGACACACTGAGAAACACACTGAGAGACACACTGAGAAACACACTGAGAAACACACTGAGAGACACACTGAGAAACACACTGAGAAACACACTGAGAGACACACTGAGAAACACACTAAGAAACACACTGAGAGACACACTGAGAAACACACTGAGAAACACACTGAGAAACACACTGAGAGTCTGACTGATGAAATGATTCATCAGATCACACATCAAATCTGCACATTTCACCCACTGCATGAGCACCGGGTTTTAAATGCCACTGCACAGATTTCTTTTCATCAATGACACCAATGGATCTGTTAAATAAAAACCTAAAGACTCTCTATTTTAAATAATGCCATTTTTTTTACTATTGATGAATTATTACTATTAATTCATCAAACATACTTGTGAAATGTATAAAATAGCGTTAAACTTTATTTATTCCCCTAGAACAACGCATACAAAATGCAATTTAATTTGAGAGTCATAACAGATGTCGCACTGGGTTTAGTAATAACTCTATTAAATCCATCACACTGGAGATGCATTACTGAACTACCACAGTATCCAGTCAAACTCACAGTAAGAGCACAAACACTGTGGCTTTGACTCCACAGTTTACCATGACCCACAGACTCACAGTAAGAGCACAAACACTGTGGCTTTGACTCCACAGTTTACCATGACCCACTGACTCACAGTAAGAGCACAAACACTGTGGCTTTGACTCCACAGTTTACCATGACCCACTGACTCACAGTAAGAGCACAAACACTGTGGCTTTGACTCCACAGTTTACCATGACCCACAGACTCATCGCTCATTTCAGACAGAGACACGAGTTGAAATGAGATGTTTGAAAAAAGAGGCAGTGAACTGCGTACAGAGCAGCTCCTGTCCCTGACGTACAGCAGAGTGAAAACTGACACACACAGAAGGTCTCACCTATGAGAGATTCCCGCGAACAGAGCAAACTTGGGACTGCACCAGGCGTCTGTAATGCAAAGAGGGTTTTAATGACATTCTATGATGATTCAGCAGAATTCTGTGTATCTCTGTATGGCATTGGACCACTTCCCAGACCAATGGCCCAGCGAGCGGCTGAAAAGCTATCCCCACCTCCCTGCCTCCCCAGTATAAATAACCTCCTCCCTTCAACACTGTTATTCTTCTTTTATTACATATTTACGTAGCAGGTCCTGGGTGTCTGACATGAATGAGGGCAACTGGGCATTAATCCCAACTAGGAGCTAAATTATTAGTCTTACCTCCTCAAAAGGGAAATGCAGCGGTTCAGAGAGGCAGGGTTACCTGCAGCCACTCCTGAACTTCTCTCTCATCACCGTGTGTGTGACACAGACGGGCTCCCGTCCACAGACAACACCTCTGCAGTGTATAAAAACAAAACAAATCAAATCAGTGTTTATGACATAATCAGTCTTTATAACAGTTAAAGATGTCAGCAGCTGTTGAATGTGTACAGTGTGAATGTGAACTACTACTGACCACTGGCTTTGAGGTTTACAGAGACTGTGAAGCATTTCTACGCTAGCTGAACCAGACCAGCACTGACACTTCAGCTGTTACCTAAAGTCATGTAAAATCATGGGCTGACACCATATTTACAATGTGTGTGTGTTTGTGTGTCCAAATCAAGCCGAATTTTGAAAACGACAAATTGAAAACGATATTCATCTATAGCGCCATCTAGCGCTGATCAAATAGAAGACATGGCTATGACTTATAATTAGACAAGCTGATGCCAGCTGGTCGCAATGAAAAGAACAAGGGCATAAACTTATTTTTACATGGATATAACCGTTAATATTTTCCATCTTTACATTATGTGTATAATGAGACAGATGATAACCGCTGGCAGTCATACCCACTCCTCCGAAAAGAGATAGATGGGACAGCTGGAGTTATCGTCCGTTGGTTCTTTTTAGGAACCGGGAGCGAGTAGTTCGATTCTTCTGGATCTAAGTTATTTTGCGCATTTTGAAGCCTTATTTTGATTCACTGCGTGTGCTTACTGTAGCCTACTGTACACTTTGTTATCCCTGTATCTGTCAGGCAGTCCTGTGCATGCCCAAACACACTGTTTCTCACCACGCTGTGGCAGCAGCTTGAACTGCATGTTGGCTGAGCAGATAAGAACACTGAAAAAAAAAAAGTTTACTAACGTTTGAGTTTCAATCAAGAAAAAGACAGAGGCAGCTCAATATGTGCCTTAAAGTAACATCTCGCACCGACTCTGATATAATACTCTAATACCGACTCAAACATGACAAAACGCCTTCTAGGGCACGGAGTAAAGCTCAGGTCAGAGAAGGTATCTGACTGCTTGAAACTTCGTTGCTTCAGAGCGGTTGAATAAAGTCGAGATAAGCTCACATGTTTTGAAGAGGATATGGGAACAGTTTTGTTAATGACAGTATTATTTATGTTATGTATTGCACGTTTCTGAGAGTGAAATATTACCTACAAATGAGCACGATTTTATTTTTGTTTTCTTTCTGTTTCAATGAAATTGTCTAAAATTGTTTCTGGCCTTAAACTTATGTCTTATACCTTTGTAAACCTTTATAATAAAGAACACAAGCTGCCCCCCCCCCCCCCCCAAACCGACACCCCATCCCATCCCAAATTTTCTTTTCTTCTTTTTTTTAAAATAAAGTATTGATTTCAACACCGTACGAGTTTAGTATTATATGCCTCCGTAATTTTTCCCTCGTCTTACAACTACGCATAACCTTTTCTAACAATTTGTTCGGTCATATTAATTTCATATTTCAGGTTTTTCATGTTTCTCAGAGAAAGTGTTGACGTGTGTGACAGAGAGAGAACGGGACAGAGAGGGAGGCGTGTTAAGGGCGTGGTGGAGTTGTGATCAGTTTAGAGATCTGTGAGTGTCCGTTATAACTGTCCGTTATACACGTGCACATGGCGTCTGTGCTTTCTGTCGGTTTAGGATTGCAAATTACCAATGACAAATATTTTATTGGATATTAACAAAAGGCTTTTTTTCTGATTGTTAGTGAGCATGTTAATACCTGCTATATATGTATGTGTAAATTATACTAATTACCTTGTGTAGAAATCAGATGTGTCAAGCACAAATCAGAATTTGAAATGATTTCTGCCTCATTAATATGATCAATATCATTAATGATTAATATTAACTCTCTTTGATCCCATATTCAGGGGGACAGTGAACTCTGAGAGGAGCAAAAATATGTCTTTTCCCCTGTTTTCCACTATAGAAGCCTGCTCAGGATGCTCTGGATTGAAAATAGACCAACGAGGACGTTATGAACTTTAATCATACAACTGTACTCAAATTTAATCACAACATGAATCAATTTTAAGAGTTAAGTCATTCTGTCAAATGTGACAGAAGATGTGAGAATTTAAAATCATCCCAGAGCTCAGTATCTTTGGAACAGACCAGAATATATTAGAAACAGACCTGACATGGACGTTTTATTTTGTTTCCATGCACGGCAATGTGCGGATTGTGCATCATCTACCCCACAGGGCAAAAATACACTGAAGCCATCCTTCACCAGGGAAACAGTATCCATTCTATTCAACTGACCTCGCATTGGGCAAGCACTCTCCATGTGACGGACACTTTGGATGCAGCCAAGACTTTCTAATTTGGTAGGGACATGGGGGCACGGCGGGGGGGGCGCCTGTCATCCTCTGCAGTTGAGCTGTTATGATAGCCCTGTCTCAAGGAGAAGATTTAAACCTGATACCACAACTGGCCCTGTCAGTCTAAGCCTCTGGAACAGCCCTGAAATAGTCCAGGCATGATCTCACAGAATCACACAGTGCTCCTGGCCGCGCAAACCGCTTAACCCCTCAGATTTAGACATACTGGATTTATATCGCCATTATCACGCAATCTGAGACAAATATTACATCAAGACATTGAGGGAACAGTGCACAGAAACGTGGGTGTTAGTCTGAAAATGAAATCATTTTCTACCACTTATATGACCAATCAGCTGAAGCTAACCTTTCGAGGTCCATTGCTTACCACGCGCATATTGCTAATCTCAGAGAAAAGGTCTCAGAGAACGCAGAATCTGAAGCTGAATTTCAAGGACTTTTTGCGTCTGTACAAGCAACAGTACTAACTACAAAACTTACTAAGATCCCTGACATTCAAGAGAAACTAAAGGGACATCATTTCACAATAATCTGAGAACTTCCCCGCCGTCTGAAGTTGCACTAGGATGTGTAAATGTTTTCACGAAACAAAAAATTTACTGCCAAAACTAAGTGCTGACAGCAAAGAGAATACTGCAGGATCATTTTCAAATTTACAGCTGTGTGGAGGTGTTCCCTTGCCCTGCGACTGCCCTGCTCCAGTCTGCATCAAACACCTCACCGTGACCGTTTCCAACTACTCATTCTTTTCTTTCATCATTAACCGTTTGACTGATGAAACAAACTTTCAGTCATTCACATTTTGAAAAGCACATTTTTTTAACATCCCTTTCTCAAAAAATTGAAGGTGCTATTCCACTCTCTCTCTCTCCAGTGGAATCCAGTGTGTACAAGATCACTCTAACAGCCGAAAAACAGTGCCTACCATTCACACATTTAATTTTTCTGACTTTCATCATTATTTTTTTAAAGTCACAGTTGCTGGGCATTGATTCAGCTGCTAAACTGACTAAATGAAATTCTCACAGATCCCTTGACATCTGCAGTCAGGTAAAAACAGATTGCTCTACCTTTCCAGCGGTCTCTCATGAAACTCCAGGTGAACACACACAGGACGTAGAGGTGAAACCATCTTCAGATCATCCTCCATTGGCGTTTCTGTTGGTGTGACTGAATGCTGAGTGTTTCTGTGACCGCCTTAACTTGTTTGTAAGTGTGAGACAGCAGCCGCAGGGAGAACTGGCATGATGCTCTCGGTCCCTGAGGATAGCAGAGGTTCTTGAACAGAGACAGGTTAAAGAGAAGGATGAACCATGTAGTGGACATGGAAGAGGCAGAGACAGAGACAGAGAGGAGAGTTCCTGAAGAGGAGAGTTCCTGAAGAGGAGAGTTCCTGAAGAGGAGAGTTCCTGAAGAGAGAGAAGAGGAGACGGGATTGTGTAGAGTCTAACACTGAAGACTGACAGGTTAATTCTGTTTGTATGCCAATCTCTGATAGCTCTGTTAATCCTCTGCACCTCTTTATGGAAGTGGGTCTCCCCCTCAGACCAGGGATTTGGCAAGGACACAAAACACTGCCCTGACCCCCCACACCCACCCCCCACCCCACCCCCACACTCGATACTGTAAATATAACTCATCCTCTGAACTGACATAAGCTTAATTACTGTGGTTTTAATGTTCCCTCCCCTCCAGTCAAAAGCCAGAACTGGAAAATGCCAAATATGTGAAGAATCTATTTATTATAAGCAGTACTGGCAGTGTTCACACTGGGAATTTCTCATCAGTGTTTTGTATTGTCAGCCCAGTTCACACACTGGTGCGTTCTGGCATTAATCAACTCAGCAAACACCATCAGATAACCTCAGACGACCGTCAGACAGACAGAGAGAGGCCCTGAACTCCGGTTGTCATGCTCTGCAACCAAAACATTAGAGGATATAGTCACATAAAGACATGTCTTTAATTAGCACTGAGGATGTGAAACTGAGATCAGCAGCAATAACACTCGGATGTACAGTTTTAAGAGTCGTGTGGGTTTACACAGTTAGTTGAGTTGTTTGACGTTGTTGAGGAAAGAAAAACATTTTGTGGGATATTTATTCATTGTGTACAGGGTTATGAAAGCTGAATGATTTTCAGTCTGAGTGGTTGAAATTTGGGGAAATTGTATTCAGAGATACTAATAAGTCTGGTCTAATACTGATCTAATACTGAAAGAGATGAAAGCATCTGCTAAATGAATAAATAAGTCCATGACAAATGATTCTGAATTTTTAAGACAATGTCATGAAAAAAAAAAAATTGATCTTTGGCTTCATGCATGTTTGCAGCATCAGTGCACAAACTAAAATCCCATTCGAAAAGAAGCTCAACACCTTAATTCAGTCAGGATCATTTAAACACAAAGTCAAATGCAGCTCAAAAATAACCAGATTCCACAAGGCTCCTAAAACTCTTGAAACGAGTGCCTCAGGTTTCTCCAGGAAGCCCTCGGTAGTCCAGAATTTAAGCGAAAGCAGCTGCGCTGACTGCGCTGACTGCGCTGACTGCGCTGACTGACTTGCGTGTATTTGCTCATTCAGACCACCCATGTGCCTGTATTCACTTAGTGTCTGTATTCACCTGTGTGTCTGTATTCACTTATGTGTCTGTATTCACTTATGTGTCTGTATTCACTTATGTGTCTGTATTCACTTAGTGTCTGTATTCACCTGTGTGTCTGTATTCACCTATGTGTCTGTATTCACTTATGTGTCTGTATTCACTTAGTGTCTGTATTCACCTGTGTGTCTGTATTCACTTATGTCAGTAACTAGTTGCACCCTCATTCTTACTGCCGTGAACAAGCACTAGCTTACTGTTGTTTGGTAATCTTGTTACAAACCAATATTTGTTTCTGCATCTCACCTTGACAATGATCTGAACTGTTCACAGCTACAGCGCCCCCTGCTGTAAGACATCTGTAACACAGTGGCACAAAGCTCTGCCACACTAACAGACAGCTCTGAAAAAATAACCCCAGTCACTCTCTGTGCTAGCAGATGTTTTCTCCTTGATTTCACAAACAAATTCCATCCAAATCCTTTTAAAATGTTTGTAATATATAATTGTAAGAAAGTAAGAAAGTACACTTTTCTAAAAAAGCAATCAAAAGACCAGTAATTGTCATCTTAAACCATAGTTCCTAGTAAAGCGTTTGGGGATCCTTTTAACCCAGTCTGTGACCCCTGGGGAGCCCATAAGCTGCTGCCCCTTGTCCACACCCTCTTCTTCTCGAAACACAGACGTGCACACAGTTTTCAGCCTTATTTGAGTTTTGTACAGCCAAAACAGCTCTGACTCCAACACTAGCAGTTTAGTGGCAATGCCTGAACTACTGATGAAACCTGGAATAGGGAAATGAGACTTTTCAACACCTTATCTCTCCATAGGCATGTAGTGCTGATCTTAGTCCCATTTACCAGCTGCCAAAACTCCCCCTTTTAGGTATTGGTGGTTGAGTGGTAGAAATCTCACCTGCCGTGTAGGAGACCAAGTTGGCTGTCTTCCTACACTTGCCAGCAGATGTCCTCTACTGCCAAAAGGCACATGCGTTGCTGGCTCAGTGGCAGAATTACTGCCTTTCACCTGGGTGACGCAGGTCTGATCCCCAGCCAAGCCAGGCTGGCCCTTTGATGTTGGTGGTTACCTCATGCTTTCCAGGCATACCTTGGCTCACTCTCTGTTTTAACAGGCCAATAATACCTGCTGCTGCACTTAGTCCAAGTTTTTTTTCTGCTATACAGTTCCATACAGTGGTGTCTCAGGGGTGATTTTTGAATTTTCAGGTACCCTGATGTTTCAGGGGTGATTTTTGAGGTTTCAGGTACCCTGATGTTTCAGGGGTGATTTTTGAGGTTTCAGGCACACTAGGGTTTCAGGGGTAGAATTCTCACCTGCCACATGGAGGCCCAGTTCCTTACCACAGTCTGGGGGTTGAAAGGCTTCCTCCTGCTTTTTAGGTATAAGATAGGAAAACCTTGCAGGGGATTTTTTAATTCCTTGTGTTACATATATAGTTTCAGTGCTGTTCTGGTGCTGTTGCTTTGGTCTGAATCTGTGAGCTAACCACGCCCCATTCATTTTTAATATAACAGATGGAAATAAAAAGAGCTGGGAAATACATGTAGCATTAGGAAATAAAAGTCTCCCGAAATAAATAAAAATAGTCGTTTGAAAAACATCATTTTGAAATAAAGTCCTATTTATGTATTGAAGTATTTTGACTCATTTATATATTTATATTTACCTTTATTCATAAATAATTGTAGTTATATGTATGTATTGCCTTATTTATTTATTTCAGGATTTATGTTATAGCCATGTTTATTTATTACACAGGCATATTTATGTATTTATTTAATACTGACTTAACTGGCGTTCCATACTTTCTTCCTACACTTTCTATCTCTGTCCCGTGTACCCTCACACGTCTGAGGACTTCCGGCAAGTTCCTGTTGGGGTGATAACTGGACCTTAAAATCTAGTTGCCTCCCTGACAAACACAAATCCCGATTTCCCGTCAAAATAATTTGAAGTGAACTGCTCCTTTAAGGAGGGAATGCCGTGTCATCCGCGTCACGTTCTAGGAAGAAGAGCAAGTCGTGTCGAAAGACTTTATTTCACCACTAAACTGACAACTTTGATACAATCGCTCTCAGTGGGTGCCCCAGTATAGCGGAATTATGTCCTGGACTTGCACGTAATTGTAATGAATTTGCGGTTTATGACATTTCCGAAAAGTACTCTTGGGGTAGTTCTTGTCACAGCGCATGTTTCCCCCCGTGTTTCATATGACTACCTTGTACAGCGGTATGGGCATAGGTGCGTAGTTCGGAAGACGTTAAGTAATGAAATCTGCGATTTTAACCTTCGTGTTGGTTCTTGTACTGTGTTGTGATATTACACTATGTGTTGAGTTGGCCGGCTTGGTTCCAAAACATCCGTTTAGTCCCGTTTTAAACAGCACAACCTCAGGGAACAGTCTGACCGTTGGTGGGAGTTCAAGGTTTGGAACTATTTTGAAAAGCAATGCAGACGAAGTAAGTTTGCTTTCTTCGAAAGAGTTTTGTCAAAAAAAGTTTTACTATGTGGAGGTGATCACAGTAGTCTGGTGAATTCTTCACATGCACGCGGAGTATTGTAATCACGACTGTCAAGTTAAAATCCAGGACGGACAGTTTCACATTCTTATGCATCCAGTTGTTGATATACACTTGCTGCCGAGAAAAACAACAAGGATTGAGACATCCAGTGTAAGGCAGCGCTGTAGCTAATCTTTTAATGTTTGTGCATTATTTTACATACACAATTCTCTCCCCTTCACTGTTTGGTCGTCAGTGCGATGTGGTTATGAACGTGAGCGCTGATCGGCGCTGTGAGTTTGTGAAGAGCACTCCAGACTGCTCTAAAGAAGATGGGTTCATTAACTACCCCTGGATCACCTTCTGCCTCTTCTCCTCGCGACTTTTTCCTCTAGCAGTATTCCTCTATGTAAGTGCATAACATAGAAATGTCCGTTTCACCGTGTGTTCTAAGTGACTGCGGTCAAAGCAGTCCGTGTAACAGAGGCAGCACAAAGATGTGAGAAAGAATGCACATGGAGCCTTGCGTGTTTACAGATTAGAAAGAGCGTCAAGTTTCTGTGTCCATTGCCGTGTAAAATATACAGACAGAAAAAGCTGCCGAAGGTGAAGATCGTAGACACTGAGAGATTCGTCTGTAACGTGCATTTAATTATACTAAAAACTGACCGACTCTCTCTCTCTCTCTCTCTCTCTCTCTCTCTCTAGGTGCTATGGCTGTTCATCTTATTCCTGGTTCTAGGACTAATCGCATCAGATTTGTTAGTCCTGTTTCTTGACCCTTTACTAAAGGATGAGGTGTAGAAAGGGGGCAGGGGTGCTAGAGATTTGAGTGCCCTGTTTAAAAATAGTTCCCAACTCAAATCTTTTGGATTCTGGGACAACATAATGTCAGCGCCCAGTTTCGTCTCATCATATAGCTGTATCTTTTAGGAGACAGAAGGTCGCTGGACCTAATCTCACGCCGGATTGGCTGGCATGTTGAAACGGTAGAGAGAGGCTGTTGGCTCCGCCCCTCCCCTTGCCACTCAGGCTGGTTATATAAACACAGGCTTGTGGGAAACTCACAGGAGAACATTGCTTAGGTCATTGCATTTCTATAATTGCACAATAGTCATGTGAAGTGCAGGGCCACTCAGCCACCTCTTTTTATTGCTTCTCTGGGAAGTCATCTAATCTAACCGAGTGTTCAGCTGGCCTCTTCATTTTCTCTCATTGTCAGTGGACTTCCTTATTTCTGTGTGGTACTTGTAGTACAAATTTCCTCATTGTGTCAGTGAAAATTTCTGATTTTGGAAAATCCAGTGAGTTGTGTGTAATTATGTTTTTTTTATGATGAAAGCAGCTTTTTTGAAGAAGAAGAAGAAGAAGTGAAAGAGTTATGGGTTTTATTTTCATAGTGACTTAGAGGTTTATTTTTACTCAACAGCTTCTGCCCAAATCTCTCTGCCATCTCCTCAACGCTGCAGCTGACACACAACGTGGCTGTATCCTTTTAACCCTCCGCTGTTTCACCCAAGTTACACCTTTAGACCAATCACAGGTCCCCTTTTGAAGGATATTTTGCTTCTCTTCAGAATGAAAACGAAAAAGAGACAGAACACTGCAGTTCTCAAAATACTCACCCCCAAAACTGAGCAGATTTGGCTGGGTTTTTTGTAGTAGTAGTTTGTGAAGTTTTCTTCATTACCTGACAAGCTCTTGCACTGAGTGTGATGGACAACAGGCTAATGTTCTTTCTGTTCTCAGGGCTTGGGTCCAGCATGGCCACCAGTGTCAATGCAAGATTAGTGTGTTAGTTTCAAAGAAGTATCAGTGCATTTCCATCTGGTCGTGTCTTTATGTCACATCTTTTTCACGTGTAATTTTCCTTCATGAAAAGATTTGCTTTCTGTCTGGTTTGTTTGTTTGTTTGTTTGTTTTGTGCTCTGTTCTGTTGGTCCTCGCTCTTTGCAGGGAGTGACGTTTTTGGCCTTGGGTAACGGTGCTCCTGATGTCTTCAGTGCCATAGCTGCTTTTTCTCAGCCCCGTACAGCAGGCCTCGCTATCGGAGCCCTGTTCGGTCCGCCTCTCCTCCTACTCCTCACCTCACCTACTTTTATTATTGATCGATTGAGTGAATAACCGATTGATTGATTGATCGATTGAGTGATTAACTGACTGATTGATTGACTGACTGACTGACTGACTGACTGACTGACTGACTGATTGATTGATTGATTGATTGATTGATTGATTGATTGATTGATTGATTGATTGACTGACTGACTGACTGACTGACAGTTGAATTGACATGATTTAGAGAAAGTCTTTGAAAGTGTCATTGATATCACGTATGTAATAAATGGTTCTTACTATGATATTAGCATTAGATATAAGCTCTTGTCCTGGTGGATTTTCATGATTTCCCTGTAAGAACAACATTAACAGGAATTTTACTATGATGGCTTCATCCTTTTGGGACAGTTATTTTTGCATCTGCCCTACTAAACACTGCCCCCCTCCTTAGATATGAGTGAATTAGGTCAATATCATGCATGTAAAATGTTTATTCTTTCCAGGAGTTCTGGATGAATCTGCCTTAGGTACTATGCCTGTAGTCAGTCCAGTATTTTCAGTGTCGTAGTAACATTATAAGCTTTAATCAGCTGGCTTTTTAAAAGTGACTGTGTTTCTTATCGACATCGTTGTGTCTTGTAATGCACTGTCGCGTCCTCAGGGGCGGGAATCTTCGTCACCACAGTGGTAGCAGGAAGTGTTGCGTTGGTCAAACCGTTTACTGTTGCCTCTCGCCCGTTCCTCCGCGATGTCATCTTCTACATGGCGGCAGTGTTCTGGACCTTCCTCATTCTCTATAAAGGCCATATTGTCCTGGGGGAGGCACTCGGTAAGCTTTGTGGGGTGGGGGCGTGACCTCATTACCGCTCCTTTAGGTCTTCCCTCTCATTGCGGTGTCCAGCTCACAGTTTGTTTTTTTTTCTTTTCTCTGCAGGTTACCTGTCCTTGTATGGGGTGTATGTCTTTGTTGTTGTGTTGAGTACATACATCTATAACCGACAGAAACGCTCTCCCAATGGGCCCGTCCACAGCACAGAGGACGTACCAGGTGAGCGTTGACTCTGGTCCCACAGCGTCAGTGCTGAGTGTCAGCCATCGTAACCCTGAGTGCCAGGGAACCAGCTCCTCCTTCCAGTGACTCGTGAAGTTTTGCGTTCCAGATTTTACGAACAACGTTGACTGTCTGTCCCCCGCGAACACCTGCAGCACGCAGTGTTTATTTATCAGCATAACCGAATGGGTCCCATAAATAATTTATTTAAAATTCATGTGTGGATTGTATGAAATTTGACATGCAAATGTGGCCATAATACTGTGATGAACCTTTAAATTTCAGTAGTAAAAAAAACAAAAAAGAAAAAGCCCAAACCAGTGCTGTACTTTTTTGCATGGTGTTCTGTATGAGTGTATCTGACTGAAAATGGAGTGATGTAATCAAGGCTGTTTGACTGATGTCTGTAAACACACCTGCAGCACCAGAACTCTCCTTTATCTAAAAGAGGAAGTGAACAAAGTTCAGATTTGAAAACTGCAGGTTTTGCGTTTAAACTTTAAGTAAGTCAATCAGGATTTCTTTGATTTTATTTTTACGTGCCAGATGGTATTAGATGGATTTTTTTAAGTGTGTTTTAGATTTGCCATGTAACTGTCCTGTCAAATATCTAAACCCATGTTTTCCCTCTCTCTTCTGCTTCTTCCCTTTCAGTATTCCAGTCAGATGACTCGTATGATGATAATCCTGTCAGAAGCATACAAGCACAAGGTGGCTGCCCAACTGTTAATCTGTGTGTAAACAGGACACTGTTCCTTTTCTGTTGACCTGTCAAAATTCTCTTCCTGTGGGTAAATAAAGGTGTGTGTGTATGTGTGTGTGTGTATGTGCGTGTGTGTGTATGTGTGTGTGTGTGTGTGTGTGTGTTTCAGATGAGGAGTACCAGCCCCTGCTTGCGTTCACTGAGTCCACGACCCAGATATTTCTGAGCTCTATAAACCCTGTGGACCAGAGGCAATGGAGGAGGAAGTCCTGGGCCTGGAAGGCTCTGAAGGTTTTGAAGGTGACTGTAGTTTCACACAGCACTCCAACAAGCCTCACATCTCTTTTCACTGAAACACAAACACATCTGCAACACTTGTTCATAAGAGAGACGTTTATAAGTGAAGGTGTTTATAAGTGAAGGTGTTTATAAGTGAAGGTGTTTATAAGTGAGATGGGTTTTGTTTTGCCTGGTTTAATTTTCCTTGAACGTAAAGAGAGATGTATCGTGAGGAGACAGGGCTTTTTTCATGGTCATAAGACCATGAGGAGGTTGACCAACATACTGCCTTTCCAGTCTGACAGCATTAATTAAAGGCTTTAGGGGAAATGTTGTTCAATTGACAGGTTTCTGGGAAAAGAGAGAAAGTTACAGATCCCAGCAGTGTGCTGGTAAAGGATGTGAAAACAGGACTGTTCGCATTAGTGACAGTGCACGCTGCGGTCACATGGTCTGGGGTTAGGCGGCTTTTCTGATTCAGATGGTTTTCACTTTGTTTGACTCTTTGAGGGTTGTTTTGCTCAGGGAGCTCCAAGCCATGAACGCAAACCTCTCCGCCTCACATGTCACCTTTAGATCTGCACCAAACGGTTTTTAACGGCACGCAGTTTCATTAAAATATCGCGGCTCTCTGAGCCCTTTGGGAGTAACCTTAGCTGTGGTATCTGCCCCAGTGTCCACTGGAGGTCCTGCTGCTGCTGACTGTCCCGGTGGTGGACGCCGACAGAGAGGACCGCAACTGGAATCGTCCCCTCAACTGTCTCCACCTCATCACTAGTCCACTGGTCTGTGTCCTCACCTTCAACTCAGGGGCCTGTAAGTCTTTGTTCCCACAGACCGTGTGGCAGTTGCTCATTGGTTCCGCTGTCGTTCTCGTCCCAGAACAGACCAGTCTAAACAGGAGTAGGATGGGACAGGAGAATTAGACTTCCATTCTTTGGATAAACTGTTTTGACGTTTAGTTTTTCCTCTGTCCATTGTGATCACAAAGCATTCTAAATTTACTTTAAATATGATAAAGTGTGTTAGATTATTAGTAATTATTAATTATTATTAGTAGCTTAATAATAAAGGCTTTCTTGTACGTGCTGTCTGTCTTACGTCACTTCCTGTCCCGGCAGACGGGCTGTATCTCATAGAGGGAGAGTTCCCTGTTTGGGCACTGACTGCCCTTATCGGTCTCTTCCTGGCTGGCATCGTTTTCTTCACCACCTCCAATGAAGAACGACCTCCGTACCATTTTGTAAGAATCAGAGTGAACAACAAAACGCTACCCAGATATTTAAAAGGGTTTCGCCGTGTCACAGTTAGAATGTTCTCATGTGTTATAATGCAGTTTTAATACTTACACCCCTGGGGAGAGTAAATTTTGTGCTTGCAGAGATCAGACTGCAGCTGAGACAGTGTGTGTGTGTGTGTGCGTGTGCATGTGCGTGTTCGTGTGCCTTTGCATGTGTATGTGTGTGTGCGTGCCTGTGCGTGCGTGTGTCTGCGCCTGTGTGTTTGTGTGTGTGCGTGCGTGCGTGTGCGTGTGTCTGCCTGTGCCTGTGCGTGTTTGTGTGTGTGTCTGCCTGTGCGTGTGTGTGCCTGTGTGTGTGTGCATCTGTGCGTGTGTGTGCCTGTGCGTGTGCTGTGTGTGTGTGTGTGTGCGCGCGCACCTGTGTGTGTGCGCGTGTGTGTGTGTGTGTCTTATACTGTATCTGTGGACCCCACAGCTCTTCTCCCTGCTGGGTTTCGTGGTCAGTGCACTGTGGATTAACACGGTGGCCTCAGAGGTGGTCAGTTTGCTGCACATGATGGGCGTTGTGTTCAGGCTCAGTAACACGGTGTTAGGACTCACTCTGCTTGCCTGGGGAAACAGTATAGGAGGTGAAATCACACCTCACGCTGCACACACAAACCTCATTTACTGATCAGGCTGTGTCGGTGCAGAGAGTCAACTGAACACTATTAGTGTATGCCCTGAACATGCTTTCCTCATTGACTGAGCACACACTTTTATTGTTGAGCACACGCTCCATCTAACACACATCACATTTTATTTCTGAACACACACACACAAACTCACACCACATTTATACGTTAACATACCAAAGGCACAGGTTAAACACAATTCTGCATGATACCTCGATATCTAACTTAGAGATTATTTGTCAACCATAACAACAGAAAAAACATCGTATTTAATTTTGCAGTTCTGTATATTTTCTGATCAGTTTACTGACTCCATGAAGAAGTTGTATGTGACATGTGTTCAGGAAACGTGATGGTTTGCACTCAGGTAACTATCTCATCTTCATTCACTTCATTCTGTGTTTCTTTTCACAGATTGCTTCGCTGACATCACAATAGCCCGACAGGGATATCCACGCATGGCTATATCTGCCTGTTTTGGGGGAATTATCTTCAGTATCCTCTTATTCTGAATTACATTCATTCGCTATCATTATTCATTCTTGGACAGTCTGTTTGTGGTTAAATACTATTTAGCACGTAAACATTTACAAAGTTTTTGTGTGATTTTTTTAAAACCTGTAGGAGTATGACACTGCGTTTTGGAGTCTGTGTTGCGTGGCTCTGTCTTCCGTGAGCAGAATACATAATATTTATTAAAAAACAAAGACAAACAAACAGGAACGATTACTCAAAACACCCACATTTCATGTGATGACAGTATTTGGCCTTAACTTGTTTTTTTTTTTTCAGACATGTTGTTTGGTGTAGGTTTAGGCTGTCTGTTAAACATGATTTACCATGAACCTTATCTTAAGGTACGTCTTAACTCTCCTGAACACTGTGTGGTGTACTTACATTTACACTTATTCATTTCGCAGTCACCTTTACCCAAAACGACTCCCGGGACAGGGGTCTGAACTCTCACTGATCTCTGTGTGTGTCCCTGTGCAGTTTGAGCCGGAGGGTCTGCTGTGTTGGATTCTGGCCGGAACTCTGGGCCTCAGTCTTGTTCTGTCCTTTGTACTGGTCCCACTACAATGTTTCCACCTCAGTCGAGTCTACGGTGCCTTTCTGCTGCTGTTCTATGTCGTGTTTTTGACTGTAGCTCTGCTCACAGAGTTTGGAAAGATCCACATGGGGTCGTTATGATGAAATCAGAAACGGGTCAGAATAACTCCAGCGGCATTATATATATATATATATGTTTGTGTATATAGTAGATTTATCATAAACAATGTGCAGTCTTTTATTGTTAAAAATACACTGTGAAGAGCCACAAAAGGGACATAATCAAATTGTGCAATTTTAATAAACAACATCTTTGAGGAAAAGTTGTGTGCCATTACTTTTTTCGTTTTCACTCGCATTTCAGCTAAAAATGATATTTATAACCATGCAGAGTACTTCTACACACCAGTAAGGGCACCTGCGGATTACAATTTGTTGAAAAACATTATTAACGAAATAAAAAGCAGTTCTGAACATACGCTCCACGCCAGCTGATGGCAGTATGCAGCATGAATGACGCAGAGGCTGTAAATGCAAAATACAGCCGAAGAAGACAATGTTGTTCTGGTTTTCAATACCGTTTTGTGTACACACTTGACCAAGTCGGGGTCATTAATCGAAATATTAACTTGTAAATAAAGCCCCTTAATTGCTAAGCTAAGTTTATTTTGATTCGTTGAACGTAAAACGATGGCAGCTGGTTCTGGACGTAATCCTCCACCCTTTCCCGATTCTGAGGACCAGGACGCGAGAGATGGAGACAGCGATGATGGAGAGGATATATTCACCGGCAATGTAAGTAGCTAAGTTAGCTGGCTAAGTTTGCTAGGCACCTGGTACCGTACTGCATTGACCTCTCCTTTAGTTTAACATTTTACAGGAGAACGTTTCCAAAATATTACCTCCACTTAGCACCTCTTAAGCGCAAACCCCATATAATCCTTAGCAATTTTGCAGGGAAATTCTTGCTGTGTGCAAGGTTAAGGTCAACTCTAAATGGAATTGAACTGAATTAACTGGGGGCTCAAGTCCAGTTCTCGGAATTTTAATTGGAGTTGAAATTGATACTGGTCTTGAGGATGTGCAATGGGAATTCAGTTGGATTATGAGGAAACAGAACCAATTTCCACTGAATTCCACAACGCGTTTCCTATTGTCTGAATAAATACATGACATTGAACATTGGGCCATCAAATAAAGTACATTTTGGGACCAGTTTAGACGTACGTAAGGTAATTTAGTGTTCAAGTCAATATAACAGTGAAAATCAATAAGGGTGCCAATTCAGGTGATAAGATTTTATTTACATTTTTAAAACATTTACTCGCATTGCATATCTGTTCATTTTGGCATTTTAGAAATTGCCAGAAAATATATTCGGATGCATTTGAGCACAAATGTTCATGGCTCCCTTTCGAACATCCCAAAAGCAGGAGGATTTGTGAAGAATTCCTTTGGGTTCGGTGCAGCTTCCTCTAATTCCAGTTCTTCCTCTAATTCCAGTTCTTTTTGCAAATTGACCCCAGCACTGTCTGCATAGTGAGGCAACTAGCAGTTATCAGAATCACGGGAATATTTTTACTTTTCTACCTCAGCTGCTCTGACACCACGAGTCACATTAATGGTCGTTCTGTAAGCTCAATAACATAGAGCTCAATGTCAAGTATTTAGACTGAAGCATTTTTTATGTTGAGTTTTGAGGTTTAACTTGCTATCCAGACAAATGAGAATTTCTGCCATCAGCAGAGAATCAAATGTGCATATATTTTATACCCACACCCTACTAATGAAGACTGGATTGGAATATGTTACTTTTTGCAGAATAAACCCATTCTGACCACATCAGCGCTGAAGCAGTCAACCCCAGACGAAAGGGAACTTTTCAGTGAGGAGGGATCATGCACTGCCGTTCAGAGTTCAGACAAAGGACCTCTGGACCTCAAACAGTCCGATCCCAAAGCAAACGGCGTAGATTCTGATGAAGAGCAAGATTTATTCTCAGGTACCTTGTCACAGTGAAAACTAGTTCAGTCAGTAACAGTAATGGTTGAATCCAGGCTGTACAGTGAACTTCTTATGTAATGGGCGTTAGTTGCTCAGATGGCTTGATACATGGTCCCCAGCAGATCTGGGTGATGTAAGCTATGCAGCGTGATGACCTGCAGACGTAGTATACTCTTGTTGACTTTTAGAGGCCACTGTGGAGCTGTCACTGGACTCAGACAGCAGAGAGGGAAATCAGGTGACAAGATCCTGCTTTTCAGAACCCAGCATGGCCCGCCTGCCCAACACAACCAGAAAGTCTATGGAAGAGGTACGAAACCAAGTTAATACAGAGGAGGGTCCATTTGGCTGTGTGGAACTAACATCACTGTTATTCTCTTAAAGACTGTTGAAATCCTGTCTAATTTGAAACAGGGAATAGAGGTTTTGAAAACAAATTGGACAAATGAACACTTGATTAAGTGTTTGATCTTTGTTTTGTTGTTGTTGTTGTTGTTTTATTAAATGTAGATGAAAGAGGAAGAGAGTGGAGACAAGTTTGAATTAAACATTGCCGTCACAAACCCTGAGAAAATGGGTAAGTCAAAATTCATGTACAGTCAAATCATTCTAAATTTTGGAAATCATTGTAAATGCAGACTGTATAAAGATCATTCTAAATGTAGCAGACTGTAGAAAGATCATTGTAAATGTAGCAGACTGTAGAAAGATCATTGTAAATGTAGCAGATTGTATGAAGATCATTGTAAATGTAGCAGACTGTATAAAGATCGTTCTAAACGTGCCAGACTGTATAAAGATCATTGTAAATGTAGCAGACTGTATGAAGATCATTGTAAATGTAGCAGACTGTATAAAGATTATTGTAAAAGTAGCAGACTGTTTAAAGATCATTGTAAATGTAGCAGACTGTTTAAAGATCGTTGTAAATGTAGCAGACTGTAGAAAGATCATTGTAAATGTAGCAGACTGTTTAAAGATCATTGTAAATGTAGCAGACTGTAGAAAGATCATTGTAAATGTAGCAGACTGTTTAAAGATCATTGTAAATGTAGCAGACTGTTTAAAGATCGTTGTAAATGTAGCAGACTGTAGAAAGATCATTGTAAATGTAGCAGACTGTTTAAAGATCATTGTAAATGTAGCAGACTGTAGAAAGATCATTGTAAATGTAGCAGACTGTTGAAAGATCATTGTAAATGTAGCAGACTGTTGAAAGATCATTGTAAATGTAGCAGACTGTTGAAAGATCATTGTAAATGTAGCAGACTGTATGAAGATCATTGTAAATGTAGCAGACTGTTGAAAGATCATTGTAAATGTAGCAGACTGTAGAAAGATTATTGTAAATGTAGCAGACTGTATGAAGATCATTTTAAATGTAGCAGACTGTAGAAAGATCATTGTAAATGTAGCAGACTGTATGAAGATCATTCTAAACGTGCCAGACTGGTGGCCTTGGTAAATGTTCAGTGTGGCCTGTTGTTTCTTTTTTTAATCATATACTGAACTACATTTTAATCTGTTTCTGAAAGTATTCATATGGGTGAATAGTTTTCGTAAGAAAGGTGATGGTTATAATCTCTTGTGTTGTATTTTGTAGGAGATGGTATGAATGCGTACATGACGTATAAAGTGTCTACTCAGGTATGTCCCAGTGCTGGTGCAACACATGCAATCTGACAGACACCTTTTTTTCCCAGGAGGAAGTTTGCTCTTGCTCATTAGGCTCCATAACCGACTCTGGTTCAGACCTCACTGCCCAAGTTCATAACTGACTCTGTTTCAGACCTCACTGCCCATGTTCATAACTGACTCTGTTTCAGACCTCACTGCCCATGTTCATAACTGACTCTGTTTCAGACCTCACTGCCCATGTTCATAACTGACTCTGTTTCAGACCTCACTGCCCTTGTTTTTAACTGACTCTGTTTCAGACCTCACTGCCCCTGTTTTTAACTGACTCTGTTTCAGACCTCACTGCCCCTGTTCATAACTGACTCTGTTTCAGACCTCACTGCCCATGTTCATAACTGACTCTGTTTCAGACCTCACTGCCCATGTTCATAACTGACTCTGTTTCAGACCTCACTGCCCATGTTCATAACTGACTCTGTTTCAGACCTCACTGCCCATGTTCATAACTGACTCTGTTTCAGACCTCACTGCCCATGTTCATAACTGACTCTGTTTCAGACCTCACTGCCCATGTTCATAACTGACTCTGTTTCAGACCTCACTGCCCATGTTCATAACTGACTCTGTTTCAGACCTCACTGCCCCTGTTTTTAACTGACTCTGTTTCAGACCTCACTGCCCATGTTCATAACTGACTCTGTTTCAGACCTCACTGCCCATGTTCATAACTGACTCTGTTTCAGACCTCACTGCCCATGTTCATAACTGGCTCTGTTTCAGACCTCACTGCCCATGTTCGTAACTGACTCTGTTTCAGACCTCACTGCCCATGTTCATAACTGACTCTGTTTCAGACCTCACTGCCCATGTTTATAACTGGCTCTGTTTCAGACCTCACTGCCCATGTTCAGGAGCAGGACTTTCTCTGTCAGGAGGAGGTTCAGTGATTTCCTGGGGCTTTACGAGAAGCTGTCTGCCAAACACACCCTACACGGCTACATCGTGCCTCCGCCCCCAGAGAAAAGTGTCGTAGGTAAGAGAGCTGCCCTCCCGTCCTGTTTATAAACTGTCTTAACGAAAGTCGTTATCGGCGTCCTCTCGGTATTCACACTGTTTGCTGTGTGTGTTTTGTTCTGAGGAATGACCAAAGTGAAGGTGGGTAAGGAAGACCTGTCGTCTGCTGCGTTTGTGGAGAGGCGTCGGGCGGCTCTGGAGAGGTGCGTCTCCCGCTCTGCTGCGTGGTCCAGTCTTCCACTGTGACCTTTTCCCCTCTGCTCTCTGACACCTGCAGGGTTTTATTCTGTTTGATTTACCGCCAGTCATTCCTCCTCTCAGTATATTGGCCGTTAGATTCTCAGAGTACTGTTCTGCTGTTTGCCTGGTCTGACAGAACTCTGCACAAAATTACATTCACATTGGGCAGGCATTTTATTGCCAAAGCGACTTACAGAAGAGCATGGTGAATAGGTTAGATATGACAGAATATTATATCTAACCTATATAATATTATACTATATCTAATAGGTTAGTTAGAATAATTGGTATAATAGAATATATAAAAGTATGTCTCAGTACTCTTGGGATGGACTGGACATGCAGAGAGACCAGCCAGGAGAGCATTTCAGTAGTCCAGACGAGGACTGACCAGCACCTGGACTAGAGACTGCATAGAGTGCTCTGACAGGAAAAAGCTCGATCTTCCTGATGTCGTAAAGAGTGTGTCTGCGTGATGGCGGGACCACCACGACATGATGAGCGAATGCTAGATTTTCGTTTTCTGTCACCGCAGGGTTTCTGACCTTGTGGGAGAGTCTTACCCTTGATGAACCTGTCCACGTTTTGCAGGATAGATTGTGTACTGAGACATGCTGATTCAAGCCTGTCAGCTGAGCTGGGCTCTTTTGTACTGTTATACTTTGGACCAAGGGAAATGTTAATGTAAATTGTTGTCAAGATCTGGTGATTTATTGTGCCAGAGGCGGCAGACAGATCAAGAAAGCTGAGGACAGATTACCTAGCAGCAGGTCTAGCCACTTGTAGGGCATTAGTGACTGTCCAGGGGGCCATCTCCATAGAGTGGCCATTTCTTAAAAACCTGGCTGTTTAGGATCTAGTGGGTTATTGTCATTATTAGAGATGGAGAAATATTTGGATAAAAACAAGCAGGTTCAAAATAACAGATACTGACTTTAGCTGTTTTCAGTGTTTTCAGCTGCATGAGAAACAACAGTGAGCAGTTTGCCTGGAACCCTGTGTGCTGTATTCATGAATGACGTTTTTCATTTTTTGTTCTCATATATACTGCATGTGGGTGGTCACGCAGGTACCTCCAGAGGGTCGTCTCCCACCCTTCATTGATTCAGGACCCCAATGTCCGGGAATTTCTGGAGAAAGATGAGGTGAAGCATAGATATTTTGCCTTGCAGTTCAGTTACCTTATTTACATTAAATACATTCTATGGAATGTCCAGTTACTTTGTTTACATTAAATACATTCTATGGAATGTCCAGTTTCTTTGTTTACATTAAATATATTCTATGGAATGTCCAGTTACATTATATATCATATACATTAAATGAAATGTTCAGTGACATTTTGTATATTATATACTTTCTGTGGAATACAGATGTTTATATTTCTTTGACTTATCCCAGTTTTATTTAGTCCTAATTTTCATACTACGGTTTAAAGACATTTGTTTGGTTAGAGTCATCATGTGAGTACAGATGGAAATGTTACTCTTTCTACTGATGTTTCAGCTTCCAAGGGCAGTGAACACTCAGGCCCTAAGTGGATCTGGCTTCCTGAAGATGATTAACAAAGCCTCAGACGCAGTCAATAAAATGTCCATCAAGATGAACGAGGCAGACAATGTATGACAAATCACTCCACTCCTGCACGTTTTTGTGTGCCTGTGTGTGTGTGTGTGTGAGTGTGTGAGTGTGTGTGTGTGTATGTGAGTGTGTGTGTGTGTATGTGTTCCTGTTCGTGTTTGTTCATGTCCATATGCCCGCGTGAGTTTGTGTGTGTGTGTTCGTTCATGTTCATATGCCCGTGTGTGTGTGTGTGTGTGTGTGTGTGTGTGCGCGTGCGTGCGTGCGTGTGTGCGTGTGTGTGTGTGTGTGTGTTTGTTCATGTTCATATGCCCGTGTGTGTGTGAGTTTGCGTGTGTGTGGGTGTGAGAGTGTTTGTGTGTGTGTGAGAGTGTTTGTGTTTGCGTGTGTGTGTGTGTGTGTGTGTGTGTGTGAGTTTGCGTGTGTGTGTGTGAGAGTGTTTGTGTGTGCGTGTGTGTGTGCGTGTGTGTGTGTGCGTGTGTGTGTGTGCGTGTGTGCGTGTGTGTGTGTGCGTGTGTGTGTGTGCGTGTGTGTGTGCATGTGTGTGTATGTGTGTGTGTGCGTGTGTGTGGGTGTGTGTGAGTGTTTGTGTTTGCGTGTGTTTGTGTGTGTGGGTGTGTTGTGATGGTGATAGTGTTGCCGCCTGTTTTTCGTGTTTCAGTGGTTTGAGAACAAGCTGTGTGTGTGTGCGTGTGTGTGTGTGTGTGTGAGAGAGAGTGTATGTGTGTGCGTGTGTGTGTGAGTGAGAGTGTTTGTGTTTGTGTTTGCGTGTGTATGTGTGTGTTTTTGCGTGTGTGTGTGTGTGTGTGGGTGTTGTGATGATGATAGTGACGGCACCTGTTTTTCGTGTTTCAGTGGTTTGAGAACAAGCTCTGTGTGTGTGAGAGTGTTTGTGTTTGCGTGTGTATGTGTGTGCGTGTATGTGTGTGTATGTGTGTGTGTGTGGGTATTGTGATGATGATAGTGACGGCACCTGTTTTTCGTGTTTCAGTGGTTTGAGAACAAGCTCTGTGTGTGTGAGAGTGTTTGTGTTTGCGTGTGTATGTGTGTGCGTGTATGTGTGTGTGTGTGTGTGTGTGTGGGTGTTGTGATGATGATAGTGATGGCACCTGTTTTTCGTGTTTCAGTGGTTTGAGAACAAGCTGCAGGAGGTAGAGAATGAGGAGCAGCAGCTGAGGAAACTTCACGCTGTCGTTGACTCTCTCGTCAACCACCGAAAGGGTGAGATAACCACACGCAGTTCACGAAAGGAGCACTTTACCCAGCTTTCTCAAGATTACAATAACCACTTTCATTAAACAATGCCATTGTTTGAGCCCTTCATTGTGCTAATACGTGTTGCTGACACTAGCCTTAAAATTTCCCAGTGATCCTGATGAAACAAGACACGCATGGATGTGTCACGATGGCCTTGCTCAGTTCCACAGCACAATCAGCTACACGTTTTAAGCCTTGTAATCCAGACGCGCTCTGTGCTGCGGTGTAGTCCTGATGTTTTTAGCCTCGTATCCAGACGCGCTCTGTGCTGCGCTGTAGTCCTGATGTTTTTAGCCTCGTATCCAGACGCGCTCTGTGCTGCGGTGTAGTCCTGATGTTTTTAGCCTCGTATCCAGACGCGTTGTGTGCTGCGGTGTAGTCCTGATGTTTTTAGCCTCGTATCCAGACGCGTTGTGTGCTGCGGCGTAGTCCTGATGTTTTTAGCCTTGTATCCAGACGCGTTGTGTGCTGCGCTGTAGTCCTGATGTTTTTAGCCTCGTATCCAGACGCGCTCTGTGCTGCGCTGTAGTCCTGATGTTTTTAGCCTCGTATCCAGACGCGCTCTGTGCTGCGGTGTAGTCCTGATGTTTTTAGCCTCGTATCCAGACGCGCTCTGTGCTGCGCTGTAGTCCTGATGTTTTTAGCCTCGTATCCAGACGCGCTCTGTGCTGCGGTGTAGTCCTGATGTTTTTAGCCTCGTATCCAGACGCGTTGTGTGCTGCGGTGTAGTCCTGATGTTTTTAGCCTCGTATCCAGACGCGTTGTGTGCTGCGGTGTAGTCCTGATGTTTTTAGCCTCGTATCCAGACGCGTTGTGTGCTGCGGTGTAGTCCTGATGTTTTTAGCCTCGTATCCAGACGCGCTCTGTGCTGCGGTGTAGTCCTGATGTTTTTAGCCCTGTATCCAGACGCGTTGTGTGCTGCGCTGTAGTCCTGATGTTTTTAGCCTCGTATCCAGACGCGCTCTGTGCTGCGCTGTAGTCCTGATGTTTTTAGCCTCGTATCCAGACGCGCTCTGTGCTGCGCTGTAGTCCTGATGTTTTTAGCCTCGTATCCAGACGCGCTCTGTGCTGCGGTGTAGTCCTGATGTTTTTAGCCTCGTATCCAGACGCGTTGTGTGCTGCGGTGTAGTCCTGATGTTTTTAGCCTCGTATCCAGACGCGTTGTGTGCTGCGGCGTAGTCCTGATGTTTTTAGCCTTGTATCCAGACGCGTTGTGTGCTGCGCTGTAGTCCTGATGTTTTTAGCCTCGTATCCAGACGCGCTCTGTGCTGCGCTGTAGTCCTGATGTTTTTAGCCTCGTATCCAGACGCGCTCTGTGCTGCGGTGTAGTCCTGATGTTTTTAGCCTCGTATCCAGACGCGCTCTGTGCTGCGGTGTAGTCCTGATGTTTTTAGCCTCGTATCCAGACGCGCTCTGTGCTGCGGTGTAGTCCTGATGTTTTTAGCCTCGTATCCAGACGCGTTGTGTGCTGCGGTGTAGTCCTGATGTTTTTAGCCTCGTATCCAGACGCGCTCTGTGCTGCGGTGTAGTCCTGATGTTTTTAGCCTCGTATCCAGACGCGCTCTGTGCTGCGGTGTAGTCCTGATGTTTTTAGCCTCGTATCCAGACGCGCTCTGTGCTGCGGTGTAGTCCTGATGTTTTTAGCCTCGTATCCAGACGCGCTCTGTGCTGCGGTGTAGTCCTGATGTTTTTAGCCCTGTATCCAGACGCGCTCTGTGCTGCGGTGTAGTCCTGATGTTTTTAGCCTCGTATCCAGACGCGCTCTGTGCTGCGGTGTAGTCCTGATGTTTTTAGCCTTGTATCCAGACGCGCTCTGTGCTGCGGTGTAGTCCTGATGTTTTTAGCCTCGTATCCAGACGCGCTCTGTGCTGCGGTGTAGTCCTGATGTTTTTAGCCTCGTATCCAGACGCGCTCTGTGCTGCGGTGTAGTCCTGATGTTTTTAGCCTCGTATCCAGACGCGCTCTGTGCTGCGGTGTAGTCCTGATGTTTTTAGCCTCGTATCCAGACGCGCTCTGTGCTGCGGTGTAGTCCTGATGTTTTTAGCCCTGTATCCAGACGCGCTCTGTGCTGCGGTGTAGTCCTGATGTTTTTAGCCTCGTATCCAGACGCGTTGTGTGCTGCGGTGTAGTCCTGATGTTTTTAGCCTCGTATCCAGACGCGCTCTGTGCTGCGCTGTAGTCCTGATGTTTTTAGCCTCGTATCCAGACGCGCTCTGTGCTGCGCTGTAGTCCTGATGTTTTTAGCCTCGTATCCAGACGCGCTCTGTGCTGCGGTGTAGTCCTGATGTTTTTAGCCTCGTATCCAGACGCGTTGTGTGCTGCGGTGTAGTCCTGATGTTTTTAGCCCTGTATCCAGACGCGCTCTGTGCTGCGGTGTAGTCCTGATGTTTTTAGCCTCGTATCCAGACGCGCTCTGTGCTGCGGTGTAGTCCTGATGTTTTTAGCCTCGTATCCAGACGCGCTCTGTGCTGCGGTGTAGTCCTGATGTTTTTAGCCTCGTATCCAGACGCGCTCTGTGTGCTGATGTGGCATCGTCTGTGTTGTGTTGTCATTCAGAGCTCTGTGGGAGCACGGCGTTCTTTGCGAAGAGCGTGGCAATGCTGGGCAGTTCTGAGGATAACACAGCTCTGTCCAGAGCCCTGTCCCAGCTGGCAGAGGTGGAAGACAAAATGGAACAGCTTCACCAAGAACAGGCCTGCAGCGACTTCTTCATCTTCGCGGAGCTCCTGGCCGACTACGTCCGTCTCCTGGGCGCCGTGCGGGTACGAGGGAAAACGTTTTTGTTTTTTTTTTTGTCAGACAATGGTAGCTCACAAATGTTCCTGTTGATTCAGAGTGAGACTGAATGGATAAACCGGCGGCAGACATCTGTGTTTGTGTGATGGGCAAGAAATAAAAAGCATCTACATACTCCTGTTTGCTGCTACTCCTAGTCCCTACAGTTTGTGTAACTGTTAACACTGAATTTTCCTGTTTACTGCAAATGAATATTGGCCCCAAACATTGGCTTAGGTTTAAAGCAGGTTTTCCGTGACTGAGGCCTATATGAGTGTAGTGGATAATACAGAATAAAACAGTGTCAGTTGGGCTGTACGTGTTGAGGACTGGTTCTCTGCTGGTTCTTGTAGAACTGTGTTGTGTTGAGGACTGGTTCTCTGTGGGTTCTTGTAGAACTGTTTTGAGCAGCGTATGAAGACCTGGCAGAAGTGGCAGGACGCCCAGATCACACTGCAGAGGAAACGAGAGACAGAGGCCAAACTGCTGTGGGCCAGCAAACCAGACAAGTTACAACAGGCGAAAGACGAGATCTCCGAGGTACTCTCCGTTCTGCACTGTTCATACCACCATGTATGACAGACAAAAGAAAAAAAGAAACATTAAATTGTCCAAAGGTGCAATATGTCTTCTGTCTTTATGACCTGTTCAGCTACCATCAGCGCTAGCTGGATTTTCCATCATTGCTGTTGCTGTATCTGTTGAAATGTTATTTTAATGCACAGTGGAGGACATGGGTTATAGTCTCGTTGAAACTGATTTGCTGAGTCAGGCAAAGTTTTTTGGACTGCCAGACTGCACATTCGATGATGTTCCCAGAATGCTTTTTTATTTTAGATTGGCGAGATGCCTGAGTGCTTCCATATGCTCATTCTTCAAACCTGGAAGAGAACACTGAACACTGAGCCTAGATGTGTTAGACGACGTGTTGATACCTTGTTCTGTGGTAGCACAGTGAGTCTCTGTTAAAGTCTGGTAATGCTTTTATCTGTCCCCAGTGGGAGGCGAAGGTGACTCAGTATGAGAGAGAATTTGAGAGGATCAGCGTGACCGTCCGTAAGGAGGTGCACAGATTTGAGGTAAGGCCTGTGGACTCTGCGGGAATGTCGGAACAGCGTTAGTGGGAGGACTGGGAATGGGAATGGGAAAGAGAATGGGAAAAGTGTCTGTTGCACAGTGATCTTCATAACTCATCAGATCTCAGTGCAGCTGACTACTGCTTAATCTCTCACACACAGAAAGAGAAGGCCAGAGATTTCAAACAGAGCATCATTAAATACCTGGAGTGTCTTCTACGCTCACAGCAGCGGGTATGTTCAGAGACTGTGTGTGTGTGTGTGTCTGTGTGTGTCTGTGTGTGTGTGTAGCTCTCTGTGTGTGTATGTAACTGTGTGTGTGTGTAACTCTCTGTGTGTGTGTGTGTGTGTGTGTGTGTGTGTGTGTGTGTGTGTAACTGTGTCTGTGTCTGTGTGTGTGTAACTGTGTGTGTCTGTGTGTGTGTGTGTGTTTAAGTCAGAGTATGTGCAGATGCTTTGTCTCGTTTATTGTCTCGTGTATTGTCTCGTTTATTGTGTGCTTTTTCTCTCATCCAGGTTGTGAAATGTTGGGAGGCGTTCCTACCTGAGGCTAAAGCGATTTCGTAACGACGAGCAGCGTTAAGACAAGAGGAGGAAAATGCACTTTTTACACATTCTAACTCCACGTCGCCCGAACAGGGGGAACGGACAATCCAACCATCTTATCCACACAATAGCGTTACTCAACCGAAGAGGTGTTTAGAGTTTCATGTCTGGTCTGTCGCTGCGCTCTGCCATGATAATGTCTTTTTCCTTTTTTCTTTTTTTTTTGTCTTGTTTTGCTGTGTGTTCTTACTGAGATTTTGCGATGCTGACATATAAATGTTCCGCTGGTGCAGTCGGTGGATATATGGAAAGCGATTCTGACGCCTGTAGCATTACAGCGTGAGCGGCCGACGCGCACAGGATGGGTCTCTAAGGTCGCGACCTCTCTCCGTCCTCTAGGCCGTTTACACAACGACAGGACCATGGAGTTTAGGTTTACGAAAATAAAAGAGTCAGTGTTCAGGTTCGAGGCCAGGCGTTTTCACTTGTGTCTAAAGCTCTCAGTGTTCTTTACGTGTATGACAAATGCACTTCTCACATTTGAACTGTGCTTTTCAGTTCCACGGAGATTACGCTCTGTCTTTCTAAGCAGTTCCTCTTCCACTAGGAGAGACACTGCCTTGAGCAATGTGAAAGACCAACCACATCCTTATCTGTGAGGCCCTGACGATGTCATGTCATGCACTGTAATGAGAAGATTATGAAGAGAAACTGACTCCATTTCAAGTGTTCTGTGTTGGTATGCACTACGTTTCTGGAAAGCAGTACATTATTTTGTTAGTGTAACATGTCTCCTAAATAATTGTATTTTTGGTACAATTTTTGTTTTCCCTGGTCCTATGATACAGTTTTTTCAGGATCTTGTATTGTTACATGTGATAAAATTAATTCCAGGATTATGATGCTTTGATACCAGTGTAGTAAGCTTTTTTTGTAATTAAATAAGTACAGTACAGTCTGAAAGCTTTAAAAAAAATGAGGTTTTGTTTTTTATTTCACAACTGATTTCTTCATGGGAAAAATAACAAGTGCACATTTTGAACAGGTGAAAATACTTAATTGTATCCTAAACCGCTAACAGACTCATTTTATTCACGATTCTATAGCAACATCTGGAGCATTAGATTAGCCTGAACACAATGTTTGTTACAGTGAAATTCAAGTAGTTGTTTGTCAAACAGCGACAATCTGCATTTTAAGGCCTGAGCACATAAGACACTTTTGTTGTTGTTGTTGTTGTTGTTAAATGAAACATCTCACTATTCGAGACAAAGAAAGCCTACTAAAATATTGAAGTGTACAATTTAAAACAATCTTACATCACCACACTGTTTAGGTCAGTGTTTCACTGAATGATCTGGATTATTCACGTTCCCTTCTACACATTCTACCACCAACTTTTCTTTTGTAATGAGAGTCAGACTCACAGTTTGCTCAGACTTCTGTGAATGATCATAATTTACGTTTTGAAATTAAAAAAATAAAAAAAAAATCTCATACATATATATTCCAGTAAACAGTGTAATGTGAGATTAGAACAAAACGTGAAAAATGGAAACGTATAAATTTGATCCCTTATTCTCAGAAGACTGGGCCTGCTGGTGTTGTTGTTTTTGTTTTATTTAGAATATTGTGATCAGGTGTATTTTTTATCATTTGTATGTACCCTACAACCCTTAAAGTGCAGAAGCTGAGACAGATGTGAGTAGTGTAGAAATAACCAGCCTGACGTGTGTCTGACACGACAGACGATAAGGTCCCCAACCTGGAGGAGAAAAGGGAGTTGATCTGTAAATCAGTGTCAGGATTTGCATCTGCTGCTTCAGCAACGCGAGAAGCAAGCCGCGTGACGGTACTGCGTTCAGCGGCGGACTTGGAACATTGCTCTAGAGGAAAACACTCGGTCATGCTCAGACCTCGTGGCTGAGGCTCAATCGGTTCATCAGTAATGCTACGAGCAAAAAAAACAAAACAAAACAAAAAACACACATACAAACCATGTTAAAAAAAAAAAACAACCCTCTGCCCACAGGCTGCACAGCACAGTTAATTAGAGATTTACTGTAAAAATCACTCACACCAAAACCCATAAAACCTCATTTTCACCTCGGTGGGATGTGTGTGCTTATTCCTGTTTTGTCACACGCTGGTGTCTGAGTGCTCTAAGGCAATTACCAAATCACAAGCTGGTGTAATTATGGACAGACCAGCCCAAACCAATCATAAACCATTGTCATGTTTGTTTGTTTTTTTGTATAACACTGACAGATAAACTCGTGTTGTTTTTTTTTTTGTTTTTTTTCTCATAAGTAAGTCAAGGTTGGCACTGATGCTGGTCTGAGCGCCTCACAGCTGATGGTCCTTTGGCAGGAGGATTACAGGTCCTCCTCACTGTCCCACGCCTCCTCTTTACGGAGGAGTTGGTACGACTGTCAGGAGTGATCATCCGCCTCGTTAATGACGTGACTGTACCCGTGGACGGGGTCTCTCTGTCGACACAGCACCGTGAAGAGGAGAATCACGAGGACGAAGAGCAGAGAGCCGCATACAGCCAGCCCGATTATGACCTCTGAACAACACACACCACAGAGAGAGTTAAAAAAAAGAGAAAGCGAACACACCTGTTACCGTCAAGATACTGTTTCCCAAGTGCTCTGTATTGTGAAAGTGTACATACCAGATTAGATCAGTAATTGCTCAATGGATCTTAAAGCCTGAACAGTGGTTTCAAAGACATATCAGCAGTAACAGTATTCAGGTCAAGTATGTGCTAAAACTTCATACAGTCCACAAATGGGGACAGGTTGAGATATGTAACTGTAGCCTGAGAATATATACACACCTGAGAATACACACACACACACACACACACACATATATATATATACATATATATACACACACACACACACACACACACACATATATATATATATATATATATATTTCAGTACACTGTTATACATGTCAAAATTATTAGTAAGTGCGAAGTTAAGTGTTCTATTGTTGAAGTTTATGGATTGTCTTATCTTGATTAGATAAAGTTTATTTTGACACGTGTTTACTATACTCCTACATGGTTGGCTGATGTTGCAGCTCGTGCGAGCCCCTGAGCTAGAGAGTAGGGACAGAGGGAACGAGAGGTGCGTTTGAGATTTTTCGTGTGTCCAAAAGTACTTAATGTTTGTGTACAATAATGTGTACGTTTCTCATGATTATCTACACAATAATCGTGAGGAATAGTTTGTACGTTGTTTCCTCTGGTAAAGAGGTTGAGGAGTCCTTATACTGAGTTGGTAAGTATTTTCACAAGTGTACCAAGCTAATAGATTAGCAAATTGGTTTCGCTACACTGACAAGGTGAACGAACATTCATTTGCCTTTTCGGAAGCACGTATTCATACCACTGGCTCGAGTTTCACCGTTTCTGATTTAAAAAGTAAAATACTTAATCAGCTTAGGGCTACCCGACAGATACGCGAAGTTCCACTGGCACCGCGAGATTGGAAGAGACAACGGAGACGCCGCGATATCTTCGCTCGACGACATGCGCTAACAGTTGTGAGGAGAGTAAAAACACGAAAGGGCACTATAGAGGTAACGTCCATTAGCACGGTATGTATGTATGTACCCGCTGAAGGATTTCGAAGTTGCTATGGCAATTTAACTTTTGAGAATATGGTTAAAAAAAAAAAAATTAAGATTGTGTGCAAAACTGGGGAGAGGAAGATCGATTTTTAATGAAGTTCTGTTTTGTTTTAATATTTCTTCAGTGAATACTTGGGAACTATTATTTCTGAATCTGAGATCAGTGCTTGTAATCATTCTTGTGTTGAAGTTCTCCGTCCGAGATAACATAGTCTTGCCTGTACTGCTCGATATTATATGTACAGATATGATGAGGAGACTCAACATAATCAACATTAAGAGTATTACAGGAACAGAAAAGGGGATTTAAGGCTTGAAAAGCACCCAGGGCCCTGCCAATACCATGCACATCAGAGGCAGGTTTACATACTGCCTACATAATGTAAAGATTAAACGTGTTAATTTAGTCAAACCTCTGAAAGAGTGAGATGGTTTATACCTTTGTCCTTTACATTGATGTCCAGCTGGCATTCTTTCTCCCAGTCCACTGGAATGACTGACTTGGTGAGTGTGATAAAATCCTGCAGGGGGCAGTAGAGCTCACAGCCAGGAAGGGTTAGCTGGTAGGGGTCTCTCGTGCTATCGTTGCGGTAGAACATGGCCACTGAGAAGGACCTAATGGAGCAGAGAGTACATGAGAACGCAGAGAAGATGGCCCCTGCACACTGGACAGTGGTTTAAAGCAGGGGTTCTCAAACTTTTTGGGGCCAGGGACCCCTTTACAGGGGAGAAATTTTTTCCTAAGACCCCCTCATAATCGTGACAGAGATTAAGCATATGTGTACTACCATTTGTACTCATAGATGCCACTGGATCTGTTTGTATTCTAAAACTTTTCAGCCTAAATACTTCAGACCTGTTTCATAGGGATAAACAGAAACACAGTTCAATTTGAATCGTGGTAAAACCACTTATATACCTTAATCAAGGGGCATTTTATTCAAATTGCATTTGGACTCAACTTGACAGCATTTAAACTTTTCAAGTAATTGATCTTAAAGGCTTTCAGAAAATGGACAGTAGCAAGACTGGCATAGTCCTAGTAAACCGATAAACAGGGTTTCTATTGGCCGAGAGTTAACATGGGTGGGAGTAATGGACACAATATGCTTGTTTTATTGGCACAAATGGACCCCATATGCATTTTCTTCGATACAGCACAATTTTATAATCTATAGCAAATTAGTTCGCTATGGGTCGTAGGCCCCACTCTGAGAACCACTGGTTTAAAGTGTTTGCTGAGGGACCCTATCCAAGGTCACTCTGATGAACAGAGCTGCATCAGTTAGAGATGAGTCATTACATATTCACGTCTACAGAGGTGAGAGATGCCAGATCATGACATTCACATGATGACAACATTTAAACTGTAAGGACGAAGTCATTCAGATGAATGAAGCTGATCAGGTATGAAACACACAGGAATATGTACAGGGCAGACCTGAAACACTGTTGACAGCGACTCACCCATTCTCCTCCTTGTAAAGCTCAAATATATGGCAGGATGCGTACGGGGGCTGTAATCCGTTAAAGACATTGAGCGCCTCCTGCAGGGCAACTACGGTAGTGTCATGCTGTACAAGGAAAACCATGGCATTACCAAGACCATTTAACACATCACAGTCACTGAAAAATGAATCCTCCCCCATTCAAACCCAGTGTCCATATCAGAAAAAAAAACTAAACAATTTTCATTGTTCTTGTATCAGAGAAGTTCATTCAAAACTGAAATTAGGCCTTGTCACATAAGCCAGGGTGTGAACCATGTCACTTTGCCTCGTCCACCAGAGGGAAACATTCAGCTCTTAGAAGAGTAACCACTGGCCCAGGTCCAGTATATATAGGAGTGTGTCTGTGTTTGCTGGGACAGGTGTGTCCTGGGCATGACTCGGGCATCTTACCGCAGAATACACAATCATCTTCAGCGGCCCCTGACAGTCCGGCTTAGCAACCGCTGACATGTTTTTCAATATCTGATCCAGCAGGAGACCTGAGAGAGAGAGAAAAAACATATTCAGTGCTCTATGCTGCTGACCCAAGGCCTGTGCAATCCATGCAATTCTGACCTAAGAGTGTACAGTAAAAAAAAAAAAAAACTCTGTATGTGACAGCGGAACGCTCCTGAGAAATGTAACACTTCAGTGGAGTGTGGTGTGAATCCCTAATAAAGGCAAAGGCATCATGACAAAACCATTCTGCTCCAGCAAGACGTCTCCAGCAAGAACTTTCTCTCACAGGATCCATAAACGCGTTACACAGATGCAAATCCGGTTTGACCTCAGTTTGCTTTGCATGGACAGACACCAAATGCAACTGTCCCTTAGTAACATGCACCCATTACTCTGATAACCACACCAAACCAACAAAGGCCACTCAGAGAACCATTCACACTGTTATTTCAACAGCACCAATTCACTATATCAATACTGCTGGGAGTATTAGCGGTGTAAACAAACATTATTCAGAAGGCTTGTGTTTGCGTTGTATTTTACATGACCAATATTTAAAAATCATGGAGATTCAACTTAGTTACAGTTTGCAGTAAGCAAACCCATTGCTTGCAAACAGAGACAGCACAGTTGGCCCTGCTGAAAAAAAAAGGTTTCCATCCTGCTATAAAGATAGACAGACCAAAATACTGCCTCATCCTGCTACCCATGAGCACGAATAACAATGATCAACCAGATTATAAATGGTTGGCAGCGCATCTTTGTTTTGTTTCACCATGTTCATATTACAAAAAAGAAAAAAAAAGAAAACGTTCACATGGGACTTGCGTGAGTTGCCATCCACTAAAACCTGAGTCAGCGTGAGACGCATGAGGATGTGTGGATGACCCTGAAGTTTAAAGAGATCAAAGGTCCAAAGCAAAAAAACGCTTACCTCCCTGTAGCCGACATTTCTCCTCTCTCTTATAAACTCCAAACATGATTTGAAAGCCAAAGTTTTTCAGTATCCCCAGCTTCTTCGTCACCTCAGAGGTCACCCACTTAGGCAGGGTCATATTGTGCTTCGACTAGAGAAGAAGGCACAGAGAGAGAGAGAGAGAGAATAAGGTGAATTTCAGCTTTGCATCATGGATTCTACTTTAGGCAGGTTAATCGAATTGACAGTAATGCTGTTAAAAATGCCGAGACGTCATCTGTGAACTCTCCAGGTTTCTGTTGGCACAAAACCACCGGGGATTGTTCTGGGTGACTGTTCTTTAAGGCCGCGCCAGAGTCCTTATGACACTGCAGCCCTGCCTGAGTGTATACATATATATGTGTCAAATACCAACAAGACAAACCACAGTCACAAGATCCCACATCACTCCAGAGTCACGAGAGACAGTCAAAGCCTCAGCCTTCATGGCTTCTGCAATTTCACTTTCACAGTCTGATACAAAACCTGCTTTTACACATCTCCTTTCATAATGAGAGGGCATTAGGAGAGGCGCAAGGTCCATCTGGGGGAAGTAAAATCTTTCTGCTCTCTGCCTGGACTCTTCTGACCGCGAAAATCAAGTTATGAAAAGCTAACAGTAAAGCCCAAATTCTGACACACATACAACACAAAAACCAAACACACACTTGGCTGTGTGAAGACTGAATGAATCCTGCTAAAAGACTGACCCACGAAAGAGAACAAAGTTCAGACAAGTGATCGAGGTTAAGGACGACCACCGAGTAGGCACAGGAATGTGGGAATACAAAAGGACCATTAAACAGACAGACAGGGAAGATACTACTTCCTCCTGCAAAACGGTTTTCTCAGCTCTTTTTGAGTTGAGACAAATATTAAATTCCAGGAAACATGACACAGACTGAGCGGATCACGTGATGTAGCATTAAGCTGTTGCTTACCTCGCAGAAGAGTGTGTCATGCACACTCCAGATTGACTCAATGCTAGCGTTCTCCAGGCCTGTTTCATTCCTCACCATCTCCAGAAAATCCTGTTACAGATGGTGAAACACATCAGTCACTGGATCACTGTATGCACAATGTTACTAGACTGATAACAGAGGGCAGGACCTACTTTATACGTCTCTGTCATGTTGAGGAATATGCCAGTGTACTCGGTCTCATTCATAAGAGCTTTGTAACGAGGGCAGCCATCCAGAGGGAATGACAGCAGCTGAAACACACGAAAGGAAAACGAGAAGATCAGAAACTACTAGACTGTAATAAAGTATCATACAGGTATTCAACCTGACCATGTGGATTCTTAAAAAAAGCCCAAATGAAACATTTAGACATGTGAAACTAAACCCATAGAGATGTTTGTCCTGAGAGCACGGTGGAAGTTTGTTGCCGTGTACTGCTCCTCACGCGACTCTTACCCTCTCGTCTTCCTGAGGAACCGTGTGGACAGGGATCGGTTGCCATTTCAGACTCGGGTCAAAGACCTGCGAGCCGTGAGGAGGGTACAGGCCGGCCAGGTTTGATTCAGCACTCATCAAGGTACGGTCATAATCTGTGCTCCGCACAGAAATCTAAAGGTAGAGGTATGGTGCGTATTAAAACATGCACAGTAAACACATGACAACTGAACAAAGCACTGTGGAAAATCAATCTTGTGACCAAATGCTATTACTTTACTAATGCACGGAAGTCTGAGTAGATTATGAATGTTAAATTACAAACAGTAGCACTAGGAGACAGCATATGTACATACTCCAAAGCATGCAGTGACATTAAACACACATTTTCATTTTCTATCGGCTCTGTCTGATGGATCTCAGTGGTTGTCTAAACCTCTGTCTTCTAGCAACTCCTAGTGAAATGTGATATTAGGCCTCAGTGGTTAAGACAGTCTGTCCAGGGACAGGAGACAGACCTCACTGCGGTTGTAGGTTTCACTGAGAAATCCTTTGTAACGTTCCCGCAACATCTTTCCCAGCTCAAAGTGCTGCCTCATCCCCTCCTGAGAAAAACATAAAAACAGGACACTGATGATAGAGAGACAACAGGAACACACACAACACACACACACACAAATACACAACACACACACACACACACACACCTGTGCCAGCAACAGCAGCTCACCACACACTTAACCCTCCATCATACTGAGCCCGAAGCCACTGAGGCTGAGGGCCTGCAGGTGTATCACAGAGAGAACTAAGGATGCCAGATGACCACACAATGCCTAAATACTGCAACATGTACCAGACTCCAAAACACTGTTTTAAATGTCAAAACTGTTGTGCAGCTCAGTAGCTGTACTGTTAATCTTTCAGCAAGAGGGAGCAGAGGTGGGGGGAGGCAGGATGTGATACTACGTGGGGAAAGTTCGTGGGAATGGATGAAGGGCTATGGATAGCAGTGCTTTAAAACTGTGAGGTAGCCTAGTACCTGAGAGAGCTGTCCAAAGCCCTGGGGCCAAGCATTCTCCTGATAGGGATCTTTAGGGTACGCCTTGACTGGAGACCGGTCGCCGTGACGATAGAGCTACGAACAAAGAAAGGCAAAGACTCCATCAGCCTTTGGGAGTATTTACATAACAGTGAACATTAAAGCATGCACACGACCTTTCACTGACCTGTCTTTAGGAACGTGTGTGTTCATTAATGTTGAATCATATGTCTTTACCAAAAAGCTCTCCAGGAAAGAGCTTAATAATAAGTTCATCTATAGCTCAACATGCTGAGAAAAGAACAGGTTTAATCTGACCGCTCAGGGATGTCAAACACACAGCCAGAGACGAATGCTCTTGTGACATTAGCAGTTGACCCAGAGTGCATTTCTCACACTCCGCTCTGTACACACCTCTCTGTCGAAACAGTCCTCTCAGGTAATGACACACGTTCTGTCTCTCTGATCTCTTTCAGCATACATTTTCTTAAACCAACACGAAAGACATTAACATCGCCTGGAAGAGTTTTGAGGACGGACTCCTAATTTATTTTAGTCTTAAACATTAAAGCAGATAAACTACTGATTGTACAGAGGTAACCTTTTCATGCAAAGCTTAGTTACATAAAGCTTCTTGGAAGAAGACAGAGACACATTAATGCACCTGGGCTAAAGGTTAACATGTCTGCAGTGAAGGACGAAACCTTTTGTAATAACACTTATTATACATTCTGCTGAAATCTATAGTCCTGATTTCTAACATGCGATCAAGAGTGTTATACTCCATACAACACACATTAAACGCAATGACGCTACCGACAGTATTTCAAAGAACTCCACGCTTAACATGTGTCAGAGCGAGGCAACATACGGAAATAAGACTAACGAAAACATACCCTTCTGTTTACAACAATGATATGCCCTACATACACTTAGGCCTACATGCCAACCATTTAGAGAAAATAGTATCAGTAAGCTAGCCTTTTACAAGCAGATAGACATGTCATATTAACCAAATCAGAGTTAAGTATATAGAAAGCAATCTCCGCCTTTTGGAGAGTTTCAAAGAGAAGTGATAATAGCTAAGTCTGCTAGTGACCTGACTTGAATCCATGGTACGGGTCAATATTTGTGGATAACAACTTCTACAACTAGCTACTTCTGCAGTTTAACTGGGGTTGGTGATTTTTTGCACTCCACTACTTACAAAGACGTATATTAAAAGAAAAAACTTTATCAGTTATTAATTTAAGCATGGTAGCCACGTAAGCTAA
>NC_044496.1:1167500-1217500 GCF_902362185.1 Chanos chanos | reverse complement strand
ACACCTGAATGGTCATTAAACGCTGAGCAGTAGTCTAAAACACACCTGAATGGTCATTAAACGCTGAGCAGTAGTCTAAAACACACCTGAATGGTCATTAAACGCTGAGCAGTAGTCTTAAACACACCTGAATGGTCATTAAACACTGAGCAGTAGTTTAAAACACACCTGAATGGTCATTAAACACTGAGCAGTAGTCTAAAACACACCTGAATGGTCATTAAACACTGAGCAGTAGTTTAAAACACACCTGGACACTAGCACATGGGGACAGAGGTTCACATATAATGTAAAGATAAAAAGTGTTACGAGTTAAACCTGGGCAAAAATCAAAGAATATATACTATAGTGCCCTATATAGTACAGAATATATACTATAGTGCTCTATATAGTACAGATTATATACTATAGTGCTTTATATAGCAAAAAAGTTCTCCGTCGGAGATAACATACTCTTGCCTGTACTGCTCGATATTATATGTACAGATATGATGAGGAGACTCAACATAATCAACATTAAGAGTATTACAGGAACAGAAAAGGGGATTTAAGGCTTGAAAAGAACCCAGGGCCCTGCCAATACCATGCACATCAGGGGCAGGTTTACATACTGCCTACATAATGTAAAGATTAAACGTGTTAATTTAGTCAAACCTCTGAAAGAGTGAGACGGTTTATACCTTTTTCCTTTACATTGATGTCCAGCTGGCATTCTTTCTCCCAGTCCACTGGAATGACTGACTTGGTGAGTGTGATAAAATCCTGCAGGGGGCAGTAGAGATCACAGCCAGGAAGGGTTAGCTGGTAGGGGTCTTTCCTGCTATCGTTGCGGTAGAACATGGCCACTGAGAAGGACCTGTTGGAGCAGAGAGAACATGAGAACGCAGAGAAGACGACGCCTCTTTCTAAAGCTGTCAGCTGACGTTTGCACATTGGCAAAGAGTCTACAGACACAGAGCAGATGTAGTGGTTTAAAGTGTTTGCTGAGGGAACCTATCCAAGGTCACTCTGATGAACAAGCTGCATCAGTTAGAGATGAGTCATTACATATTCACGTCTACAGAGGTGAGAAATGCCAGATCATGACATTCACATGATGACAACATTTAAACTGTAAGGATGAAGTCATTCAGATGAATGAAGCTGATCAGGTATGAAACACACAGGAATATGTACAGGGCAGACCTGAAACACTGTTGACAGCGACTCACCCATTCTCCTCCTTGAAAAGCTCAAATATATGGCAGGATGCGTACGGGGGCTGTAATCCGTTAAAGACATTGAGCGCCTCCTGCAGGGCAGCTACGGTAGTGTCATGCTGTACAAGGAAAACAATGGCATTACCAAGACTGTCTAACACATCACAGTCACTGAAAAATGAGAAAAAAAAAAAACTAAACAATTTTCATTGTTCTTGTATCAGAGAAGTTCATTCAAAACTGAAATTAGGTCATGTCACATAAGCCAGGGTGTGAACTTTGGTTCCACCAAATGCTCAGCTCTTAGCAGTGTGATGACTGGCCCGTGAACAGTATATATGAGTGTACAGTATGCATGAGTGTACAGTATGCATGAGTGTGCCGTATATATGAGTGTACAGTATATATCAGTGCACAGTATGTCTGAATGTACAGTATGTATGAGTGTACAATTTGTATGAGTGCACAATGTGTATAGGTGTGCAGTTTGTATGAGTGTGTCTGTGTTTGCAGGGATGTGTGTATCGCGGGCATGTCCCAGCATTTTACCGCGGAATACACAATCATCCTCAGCTGCTCTTTAGAATCCAGCTTAGCAACTGCTGACATGTTTTTCAAAATCTGATCCAGCAGGAGACCTGAGAGAGAGAGAGAGAAGAAAAAACATATTCATTGCTGTCCACTGCTTACCAAAGGCCTGTGCAATCTGTCTGCACTGCCTCACAATTCACTTTCATATCATTTGACCAACTGAGCCCCCTGCTGATCCACCCACAATGGCCCTGTTTTCTAAGGACTGATGTGCTCTCTGTCAGTGAAGTCTGTGGTTTTCATGCTCAGGGCAAAAGAGCAGCTCTCTCATTCTGACGCAAGAGTGTACCACACAAATGTCTCTGCGGCGGAGCATTCCTGAGAAATATAACACTTCAGTGGGGTGAATCCCTGCTAAAGGCAAAAGCTTCATGACTGAACCATTCTGCTGAAAGACAGGAAGAGGTTTTCCTCTTTTCCTCTCTTCTCCGTAAACTCATTACACAGATGCAAATCCGGTTTGACCTCAGTCTTGACCTCAGTCTGCTTTGCATGGACAGACACCAAATGCAACTGTCCCTTAGTAACGTGCACCCATTACTCTGATAACCACACCAAACCAACAAAGGCCACTCAGAGAACCACTCACGCTGTTATTTCAACAGCACCAATTCGCTAACAGTGATGAGAATATTAACAGTATAGTTAAGTCCTCATGTACTCCGGGAACATTAGGCAGCAGTTTGTCGCCAGTGTGTTCTGTCAGTTGTTGCCTTTTCAGGGTCAATGCCTTGTTGATTCTTCTCATGCTGCATGCTGTGCAAGGTCTTGTTAGGTGATCCTTCATTTTGCTTTCCCTCTGGTGACATCCATTACATTGCAGTTTTCCAGTGGGAGTGGATTGGCCTGTCTAAGGGTGCTTTCACACTTACCTTGTTTGGTCCAAACCTTCAGACTTTTCAGTTTGGTCCGAACCAAAATAGCAGGTGTGAAAGGTGCCTCAGACCACGGTCCGGAACAAAGGACCAAAACTTGGTCCAACCAAAAGAGGTGGTCTCGGTCCGGATCAAACTGAACCATGGTTCGGTTCATTTGCAGTGTGAAAACACTTTTTTGGATGGTTCAGACTTTCGGACCAATTACAGGAAGTTGAGGCTATCATCACCCATTAACCAACAGAAGAAGAAAAAGAACCGGAAGAGAAGTAAAACTGAGCCGCCGTAGCACACGGGCAGAGGAGGAGGAGATCTGGCCCGAAGAAGAAATCAAAAGTCAACTCAAAAAAAAAAACACATAAAAACGCAGAAACTTATAACTTATTTTCTGAGAGGGTGTGAGAGAGAAGATATGATTCTGGGTATGACATGCAAAGTTCTTTAGCGCGCTCGCAAAATTGCAACGTGAAGCCAAAACTAACCGGATCAAATGTATACAATGTAACAAAAACATGAACCTTGGTTCAGACCTTGGTCCAGACTCCCCCCAAAATATGCCCCAAAATATGGCCAGCCAAATGAAATCTGCATTCTGTTTTTGCAAACTGGTTCTTTGCAGCGTTTCATCATCAGTGGTATGTGATGCAGAGTATTTGGTGTGAGCAGCGTTGGTGGAAGACATTCAGCTTCTGCACCATTCGTGTCGTGTTTTTTCACATTTCCCGCAGAAAAAAAAAATCGGAATGGTGACATTTGTGCAATCTGTGTTCTATCGCTCATTTGCACGTCACGTCAATGACACCGTAGGGGTCAGTTAACCTTATGCCAAAAGACAGAGAGAGAAGTTGACCACTGCAGTAGTAACCTCATTCGCTTCTAATATACAGTCTCGTTGATTTGTGCAGGTAGATATGTTTATGCTTTTGGGGGGCAGGGTGGGGATCACCTGCCTTTCTTTATCTGATCCATATAAACTCTGGACGAGAATAAGCAGAAACGTGTTCTCGCTCGTAAGCGAGGGGGCGTAGCGTGATAATGTTTAAGGAGAAGGGCGAAACATAGCCGTCACTGGCTGTGCAATGTGTTTTGTTGATATTCGTAAATCGGAATGACCAACAGAGATTACTTGATCGAAAAGCACAATTTCTTTGTAATTTCGTCTAAAGTAGGCTACCCTAGACGCTGAAAATACGCTTTGAAGGCTCCAGCTCCGGCAGAATTGCAGTGTAGCATACGCTATGACATCCTGATAACGCCACTGCCTTTACGCTTTCCATTTCTGTCTCGAACTGTGGAAAAATGGTGCATTTAGCTGCCAGAATTAAGAAAATTCAAATTAAGAAAAATTTTCCCTGGGGCACAATGCCCCCGGACCCTCCTACAGGTTTGGGTTTACCCCGTGTTCTTGCCCCCCCCCCCCCCCCCCCCCGCCCCGAAACTTGTTGTGGCGCCACGGGTCTGCATACCACCAAGGTGGACTAGTTCAGTCTTGTCTCTTGGCTGACAGTGTTGGGGCATGGGTAGTGCATTGATGCCCGGAGTGCCAAATCAACACAACTATTATCTTGTTTATCTTTGTTACTCCTTTTGATATTTATTAGTCTTAGTTTTGTATATATTTTTCATAAATATACCATTTCATAAATACACCATTTTAAATGTAATGATTATTTACATGTTTTGTTCAAAAAGTCTGAATAAAGTTTACAGTTAGTGCAGAACTGTGTTTTTTTGTGTGTGTGTGTGTGTGTGTGTGTGGGGGGGGGGGGGGGGGGGGGGGGGGGTTGTACAAACAAATTTTGAAGGGCGGGTTCGCCCAGGGCACCGTACAAGCTAGAACCGCCACTGCTGGAAGGCAGCCATCACCTTTGCCTATTCTGTAACTGGTATCTGTGCCATGGATAGCGTCACCAGTTAGCATGCTGCTAAGATCTTGTCCGTTCTTTAGCCCTAGCTTTGGCCTTCACATGGAGAAAGCTTCAGGCACTGATCTCTGTAAAGCTGCTTTGAGACCATTTTTGATTGTAAAAAGTGCCAAGGTGCCACACAGACAAACCTGAACTTGACACCATGCTGTGATGAGGCACTAATTAACTCTGATATAGTGTCTGCACATCACATTTCAGTTTTTGCTGTTGTTTCGATATTTACCAAGCTTTAAATTTACTGTTTACATTTGCAATCCAATAAACAAAATTGTTGGGTCCAAACTGACTTTGCACAGCTGTCAGCTGTGGTCAGGGAGCCAACAGCGTTCCATCCCGCTTTAGAGACCAACAGTCCAAAACACTGCTCCACTCTGCTTCCCACGAAAAGGAATAAAACATTATCAACAACAGCGTAGATATTATACACTACCAATAGATCTTTCTGCTGTTTCACCATTTTGATACCTAAAAAACAGTAATTATGGGAGTTATGAGTCAACATCCACCAATTTTGATCCATGTAGTTTTGAGAGCATTTTAGGTCGTTACAGAGAATGAGGATTCAACTGAAAATGCAAAATAACTAAAACCCGAGTGACTGGTATGAAAACCTGTGTGAGGTGAATGGGGAAGTGCTGTAATGAGTAAAACACTTACCTCCCTGCAGCCGACACTTCTGTTCCCTCTTGTAAACTCCAAACAGAATTCGAAGGGAAAAGTCACTCAGTATCCCCAGTTTCTCCATCACCTCAGAGGTCACCCACTTAGGCAGGGTCATATTGTGCTTCAACTAGAGAAGGAGGCACAGAGAGAGAGAGAGGGAGAGAGAGAGAGAGAATAAAGTGAATTTCAGCTTTGCATCCTGGGTTCTACTTTAGGCAGGTTAATCAAATTGACAGTAATGTTGTTAAAAATGCTGAGACGTCATCTGTGAACTCTTCAGATGGCGGTAGCAGTGCCTTCTGACCTCATGTGGGAACACTGCAACAGCAGGGTACTGCTGAGGACATTATTATTTTCACCGTGTAAAAGTTCAAATCAGGTTCTGCTGATTTCAGGTTTCTGTTGGCACAAAACCACCGGGGATTGTTCTGGGTGACTGTTCTTTAAGGCCGTGCCAGAGTCCTTATGACACTGCAGCCCTGCCTGAGTGTATACATATATATGTGTCAAATACCAACAAGACACCACAAGATACCACAGTCACAAGATCCCACATCACTCTAGAGTCACGAGAGACAGTCAAAGCCTCAGCCTTCATGGCTTCTGCAATTTCACTTTCACAGTCTGATACAAAACCTGCTTTTACACATCTCCTTTCATAATGAGAGGGCATTAGGAGAGGAGCAAGGTCCATCTGGGGGAAGTAAAATCTTTCTGCTCTCTGCCTGGACTCTTCTGACCGCGAAAATCAAGTTATGAAAAGCTAACGGTAAAGCCCAAATTCTGACACACATACAACACAAAAACCAAACACACACTTGGCTGTGTGAAGACTGAATGAATCCTGCTAAAAGACTGACCCACGAAAGAGAACAAAGTTCAGACAAGTGATCGAGGTTAAGGACGACCACAGAGTAGGCACAGGAATGTGGGAATACAAAAGGACCATTAAACAGACAGACAGGGAAGATACTACTTCTTCCTGCAAAACGGTTTTCTCAGCTCTTTTTGAGTTGAGACAGATATTAAATTCTGATGACACGAAATCTGTTCAGACCTTGTGATGCAGCGTCAAGCTGTTTATAGCTGTCACTTACCTCACAGAAGAGAGTGTCCTGGACTTTCCACACTGTTCTAACAGTGACATTCCCCAGACCTGTCTCATTCGCCACCATCTCCAGAAACGTCTGTTACAGACGGTGAAACACATCAGTCACTTTATCACTTCACTGACAACTACCCTGCAAAGTCAGAGTTGCAAACCAAAGATTACAGGTGTGATTGCTGCTTATGATCATTCTGCTACCACCAGCCAACTCCATCTGCACATCTCGCATGGAATGGTGAGTATGATCAAATTACTACAGTTACTCACTCACCCTGACTCAGTTTCAAAGCCCCTTATCCTAATTAGGGCTGCGGGGGGTGCTGGAGCCTATCCCAGCGTTCATTGGGTGAAAGGTGGGGAAACACCCTGAACAGGTTGCCAGTTCATCAATTACTCCAGTTAGACACATCCTAATTATTTAGACTGATGCGCTGGCTCTTGGCTTTGTGCTGTTGGTTGGATTCAGCCCTCAATGAAAAGAAACTGGAGATCCCTACTGTGTGCAAATGTTAGTAGACGCATTAAATGTCTAACAGATGACAACTTACTTTATATGTCTCTGTCATGTTGTGGTATATGTCTGTGTCCATGGTCTCATTCATAAGAGCTGTGTAACGGGGGCAGTCATGCAGAGGGAATACCAACAGCTGAAAGATATGAAAGGAAAACGAGAAGATCAGAAATTACTAGTCTGTAATAAAGTATCATGCAGGTATTCGTTCTGATCATGTGGATTCTTAAAAAAAGCCCAAATGAAACATTTAGACATGTGAAACTAGAGGTGTTTGTTCTTAGGACACAGTGAAACCAGATGTGTTTGTTCTTAGGACACAGTGAAACTAGAAGTGTTTGTTCTTAGGACACAGTGAAACTAGAGGTGTTTGTTCTTAAGGCACAGTGAAACCAGATCAGATGTGGTTGTTCATAGGACACAGTGAAACTAGAAGTGTTTGTTCTTAGGACACAGTGAAACTAGAGGTGTTTGTTCTTAGGACACAGTGAAACTAGAGGTGTTTGTTCTGAGGGCACAGTGAACATAGAGGTGTTTGTTCTTAGGACACAGTGAAACCAGATGTGGTTGTTCTTAGAGCACAGTGAAACTAGAGGTGCTTGTTCTTAGGGCACAGTGAAACTAGAGGTGTTTGTTCTTAGGACACAGTGAAACTAGAGGTGTTTATTCTTAGGACACAGTGAAACTAGAGGTGTTTGTTCTTAGGACACAGTGAAACTAGAGGTGTTTGTTCTGAGGGCACAGTGAACATAGAGGTGTTTGTTCTTAGGACACAGTGAAACCAGATGTGGTTGTTCTTAGAGCACAGTGAAACTAGAGGTGCTTGTTCTTAGGGCACAGTGAAACTAGAGGTGTTTGTTCTTAGGACACAGTGAAACTAGAGGTGTTTGTTCTTAGGACACAGTGAAACTAGAAGTGCTTGTTCTTAGGACACAGTGAAACTAGAGGTGTTTGTTCTTAGGACACAGTGAAACTAGAGGTGTTTGTTCTTAGGACACAGTGAAACTAGAGGTGTTTGTTCTGAGGGCACAGTGAACATAGAGGTGTTTGTTCTTAGGACACAGTGAAACCAGATGTGGTTGTTCTTAGAGCACAGTGAAACTAGAGGTGCTTGTTCTTAGGGCACAGTGAAACTAGAGGTGTTTGTTCTTAGGACACAGTGAAACTAGAGGTGTTTGTTCTTAGGACACAGTGAAACTAGAAGTGCTTGTTCTTAGGACACAGTGAAACTAGAGGTGTTTGTTCTTAGGACACAGTGAAACTAGAGGTGTTTGTTCTTAGGACACAGTGAAACTAGAGGTGTTTGTTCTTAGGACACAGTGAAACTAGAAGTGCTTGTTCTTAGGACACAGTGAAACTAGAGGTGTTTGTTCTTAGTGAAACTTAGTGCTGCTCTCCATGTGACTCTTACCATCTCATTTTTGCTGGGGACAGTGTGGACAGGGATTGGTTGCCACTTTATAGTCGGGTCGAAGGCATGTGATTGGTCAGGAGGATAAAGGCCGGCCAGGTTCACTTGAGCACTCATCAAGGTACGGTCCCGATCTGAGCTTCGCACAAAAATCTAAGGGTAGGATACATGTTAAAATAGACATGGTAAATGCAACAGAACTGAACAAACCAACGTGTAAAATGAGTCATAGCAGTAAATCCTATCACTCAACCCATGAGCTCGGTCTGATGGATCTCAGTTGTTGTCTAAACCTCTGTCTTCTAGCAACTCCTAGTGAAATGTGATATTAGCCCTCAGTGGTTAAGACAGTCTGTCCAGGGACAGGAGACAGACCTCATTGTGGTTGTAGGTTTCACTGAGATATCCTCTGTAACGTTTCCGCAACATCTTTCCCAACTCAAAGTGCTGCCTCATCCCCTCCTGAGAAAAACATAAAAACAGGACACTGATGATAGAGAGACAACAGGAACACACACGACACACGCATACACAACACACACACACACACAACACACACCTGTGCCAGCAACAGCAGCTCACCACACACTTAACCCTCCATCATATTGAGCCCGAAGCCACTGAGGCTGAGGGCCTGCAGGTGTATCACAGAGAGAACTAAGGATGCCGGATGACCACACAATGCTTAAATACTGCAACATGTACCAGACTCCAAAACGCTGTTTTAAATGTCAAAACTGTTGTGCAGCTCAGTAGCTGTACTGTTAATCTTTCAGCAAGAGGGAGCAGAGGTGGGAGAAGGCAGGATATGATAAGTGCGCTACATCTGTAAGATGGATAGATATGGATATCTGTGGTTAAAAACTGTGAGGAAGTACCAGAGAGAGCTGTCCAAAGCCCTGGGGCCAAGCAGTCTCCTTATAGGGATCTTTAGGGTATGCCCTGAGTGCAGACCGGTCGCCGTGACGATAAAGCTATGAACAAAGAAAAGCAAAGATTCCATCAGCCTTTGGGTGTATTTATGTAACAGTGAACATTAAAGCATGACCTATCACTGACCTGTCTTCAGGAACATGTGTGTTCATTAATGTTGAATCACATGCAAAGCTGAGTTACATAAAACTTCTTGGAAGAAGACAAGAGACGCATTAATGCACCTGGGCTAAAGATGTCTCAAATGAAAGACTAAAACCTTCATCAGAGCAACTGCACTCCAAGTCTGCTGACAAGTGCACTGAAATGTACAGTTCTGAGTTCTGAAAAACAGGAGTCACATTCATTCTAAACGACAAATACTGAACATGATGATGCCACACATGTAGTCTCTCAGGGATGTCACACTTAACATGTTGTGGCAGTGCAAGGCTACGTGCGTACATAAGTCTAATGAGAACATACCCTTCTGTTTACAACAAAGACATACACTGTGGTGAAGTTAGCTTTATACCAGACATCTCCAAAACATTCAGATTCCACATCTCAGTCTCTAAAAAATACGATCTCCCAAAGCAGTGGGAGTCGTGTTTTCTCACTCAGGGAAAAATAAAGAACACACCACAGTCTGTATTTTGGAATGTTTATTAAAATAGTCTGTTTATTACTACATTTACTACAATTCTCAGATTTTAAAAATTTGCTTCCATTGAATATTGGTTCATTTTTTCTGTGAATAAATTAATATTGTGTCACCGTCACGTAACTTAAGATCAAAACTCATTTATAATAGAATGAATAGGCCATCGCATGACTGGCACAATTTGAAGATTTGCTTCCAATTTGTTTTCCTTATGGTATCTAAAAAAGATAGAGGGGGGCCAGTCCCCCCACCCCACTGAATTTTCCCCTGTACCATGCTTTCCTACGGAAGATATTTTGTTCCTGTCAGCATTACGTTTTTGAGAGAGCGAGGAGGACAATACTGTCATGCCTCTAACTGCTGCACCTTTTCTCATTCTGCCTTCCTCAGAATTCAGATCACCTGGATCACCTGTTCCCAATTCTCAGTGTTCCTGTGAGGTTCTGTAATTGGCTGGAACCTTCATGTTAGTCATTGTTCCTGTGAGGTTCTGTAATAGGCTGGAACCTTCATGTTAGTCATTGTTCCTGTGAGCTTCTGTAATTGGCTGGAACCTTAATGTTAGTCATTGTTCCTGTGAGGTTCTGTAATTGGCTGGAACCTTCATGTTAGTCATGTCAGGGCTCCAGGTTAGCTGAGGATCATGCACTGTCTAACAGTTGGGGGAAATAACAAGCTCTGTTCACTGCACACAGGCCGGGGTAACGGGGAGAAGGTTCAAACCAAGCTGGCCTGTGTAGAAAGGGCTCCATGATCCTGGACCACTGCCTGTATCCACTGGCAATGCCACCATCTTAGTCACAGTGGAGCACTTATCGAAGGCCTGCTTATTTCACTGGCTGGACTCCCCATCTTATTTCAGAGTGTCGAAACACTTTTCCATCGAGCAGTTTCATCACTAAGAACAGCGTTGTAAGTGACTGAGGGCCACAGCTCACTTCAGAAGTCTAATGAACCTTCATGGAGAGGCTGGGTGTGACAGTGAGTCTTAAACCTGCTCTCCAGTCTGCAGTCTAAAGCCCAGGGGCAACGGCTGAACCAGGAGCTTAGTCAGTGTTTGCGTAGTTGATGCAGTGACGGGCAGGTAACTCCTGTAAGGTCCTCATAGGCAGGTAACTCCTGTAACAGCACATGGACCCATTATCTCCATAAGAGAGGGAAAATCCTGCCTATGAACTGTCTTTTAAATACCACATAATGTGAGGATCCGACAAAGCAGAAAGAGAAAGGCTTCATAATTGCGCATCCAAGTAGTTTGAACTCTGCCATTTTGAATAGTCTGGTATATTTTTCAGATGGAAAAAAAAAGGCAACAGATTCCAATGGTAACTTTACAATAACAGTGCACCACAGCAGACAACTGTCTCTTCTCTATCAAGAGCAAATATATACACAGGAAATACTTGTACAACATCTCAGAGGGAACTCCCTGTTGCAGCTATATTTGAATGTGACTGGGGGTATTGTTTAGAAAAATCAAACAGAAGCAATGTGCTCAGTGTTATTTCCTGTTTTTGGCTGGATGTGGTAGGGTCACCCCACGGCTCTCACTCCCCTCTACTGGCCATTTAGTGCTCTGCGGTCCTTGGTTTAGTTAGTGTCCTGTCTGATTTGGTCCAATCAGTTAATCATTTAATCAACACATGCACTTCTCTTCATGTAAGCCTGGTCTTCACCTGTTTTTTGTTAACCAAGCCTGCTTTTCTCTTTGAATAAGAATCTCTGTTTTTTCAATTTTCCACTGCAGTGTCTTAGGTATGAAAGCCCTTGGTTACCTTGAATTCTGCACCAACTGCCAAAGGTTTACCTGCCTGTTTCTCTCTGTTCGAGCCCTTTGTTTCTTCAGCCTTGTCAACCTGCCTGTCAACCAGTTTGAGAATCCTGCCAGTGTATTCCTGCCTGTCCAAGCGCGTCCTGAAGCCTGTTGTTTAAAGCATGTGCTGCAGGCAGATTTCTCAGAAAACAAAATGCAATGTGCTTTTTAAAATGCATTCAGTCTTTGAGTGTCTGAAGATTCTGTTCATATGGAACACTCCTGTGCATTATTAGATATTACTGTTGTCACGTAAGGCTTTGATGTTGCGACTGATTCATTTTCATTTGTGGTGATTCCTAGACCACAACACGACAGGATCGTTTCATCATAGGCATCCTACTCACAAAGCATGTCAAATCATTTTGAATTCAGCTGATCACATCAGATGATAACCTTTGATGTATCTGTTTCTCCTATATTAAAAAAAAAAAACGAAGCTTTGTGATTTCACCTCTTTTATGCTCTGCTTGTTGGATGCTTCTCTGTTCACTTTGCTTCTACTTTTATGGCCATGTCTTTACAATAAAAATTCAGCGACAGCAAATTCACTTTCACTATCAGGTATAACTCGTATGTCATATGGAGGTGAGATGCTGAAAACATTATATCATCATTGTAAAAATTTTGCCAAAATTCAACAGAAGCAAATTTTCGTAGTCGGTTATAGAAGTCATGTGATGGCCAGCTCATTCTGCTACAAGCGAATTCTTCACAGTCTGTCATATGGAGGTGACACAATATAAATGTATCCACTGTCAAACATTCACCAAAATTCAAAAGAAGCAAATTTGGAGAATCTGAAAGTTGAAGTAAACATGTCAGGGCCCTATAACTGTATCACAGTTGTGTTTACATTTACAGGATATGCAGCAGTGACATGTATTTTCATGCTTTGTCAATAAAATGAACTCATTTGTACAGGTTTTGTGCTTTTTTGCTGGTCCCTTAAGCACTGATGCCGAAGACCTGAAGGCTCTCTCCAGATCACCGGAGTGAAATGAAAAGACAGAATATTTTAATGAAGAGACTGAATGTTTTAATGAAGAGACTGAATGTTTTAATGAAGAGACTGAATGTTTTAATGAAGAGACTGAATGTTTTGAAGAGATTGCAGTTTGTGCTCTACCGCACGAGAAAATACAACTCCAGTTATTATTTTTGAATGTTTTTTTTTTTTTTGGGGTTTTTTTTAGAGAGATTGACAATTGAAATGCAAGCTTATATCCTGACCCAATATATAAGCTTATATCCTGGTCATTTTAAAAATTAGTATCAATAAGTTGGCTCCTTAAAAATCGCTACCTGGTTCATAATCTCTAGACCTGCCAGACAGTTTGCAAGAGAAGGGACAATATCTGGGTCAGCGAGTGATCTAACATGAAATCCATGATTACAGGTTTACATTTATGCATAGCAACTTCTACAACCAGTTACTTCTGCAGCTATACTGGGATTGTGCATAGCAACTTCTACAACTGGTTACTTCTGCAGCTATACTGGGATTGTGCATAGCAACTTCTGCAACTGGTTACTTCTGGTTTACAGCAGTCCACTCCTTGTAAAATCATGTATTCAGATATTAAACATGAGTCAAAATCATGTATTCAGATATTAAACATGAGTCAAAATCATGTATTCAGATATTAAACATGAGTCAAAATCATGTATTCGGATATTAAACATGAGTCAAAATCATGTATTCGGATATTCAACATGAGTCAAAATCATGTATTCGGATATTCAACATGAGTCAAAATCATGTATTTGGATATTAAACATGAGTCAAAATCATGTATTCAGGGGTGGTAAAAGTATTCGGATATTAAACATGAGTCAAAATCATGTATTCGGATATTAAACATGAGTCAAAATCATGTATTCAGATATTAAACATGAGTCAAAATCATGTATTCAGGGGTGGTAAAAGTATTCGGATATTAAACATGAGTCAAAATCATGTATTCAGATATTAAACATGAGTCAAAATCATGTATTCAGATATTAAACATGAGTCAAAATCATGTATTCAGATATTAAACATGAGTCAAAATCATGTATTCAGATATTAAACATGAGTCAAAATCATGTATTCGGATATTAAACATGAGTCAAAATCATGTATTCGGATATTCAACATGAGTCAAAATCATGTATTCGGATATTCAACATGAGTCAAAATCATGTATTCGGATATTCAACATGAGTCAAAATCATGTATTTGGATATTAAACATGAGTCAAAATCATGTATTCAGGGGTGGTAAAAGTATTCGGATATTAAACATGAGTCAAAATCATGTATTCGGATATTAAACATGAGTCAAAATCATGTATTCAGATATTAAACATGAGTCAAAATCATGTATTCAGGGGTGGTAAAAGTATTCGGATATTAAACATGAGTCAAAATCATGTATTCAGATATTAAACATGAGTCAAAATCATGTAATCAGATATTAAACATGAGTCAAAATCATGTATTCAGATATTTAACATGAGTCAAAATCATGTATGCAGATATTAAACATGAGTCAAAATCATGTATTCAGATATTAAACATGAGTCAAAATCATGTATTCAGATATTAAACATGAGTCAAAGTTAATGTACAACCGTACGTGAATGACTCTACTAAAAGGGCAAGTCACAAATTACAAAATGTCTTATAGTATCAGGCTTTTAATGCACTAAAGCTTTAAAAAGTACAAGTTTTAAAAAAACAAAAAAACAAAAAAAAAGAAAAAAAGACATTCCGCAGTTAATAAAACACAGACATTTGCATGAGTGTGCTCCAGAGTCGCTTTAATGAGAAAATAGTGAAAGCCATATGCACACAGCCATTTACTCAATGTCCTTCTTTTGGCGTTCATTCGTTGTGTAACTTTTTAAACACATTTTAAGTTTACATGTCTGTATCACTTTTGCCGTGGGATAGGGCATGTATCTCCCTAGCACACGGCAAAGTAATACAGGAGTGTAAACTTAAGTTGGTGCTTCAGTCTGTCTGAATCAAACTGTCGTTTGGTGCACCAGCGATGGAAAACATTTCTTTCTACTGACGCCATGGATAGTGCCTGTACCACTGGACGCTAACTCACTCTCTGCTGCCGTCGCCCGTGCCATTTCGAGGGCTGTGATACCGCTTTAATATTCACCAACCGCCACGCATTGGCGATAACGAGCATATGTCAGGGGAAGTGCTGTAGCTACGTTTATGACCTATAGGCGCACGAACACACGCGAGCTGGCATCTATCTGTACGTGTACATCGGCATCAGTTTGATCCTGCCGCAGCGATGCTTAACACATTCCCACAAACGTTTTCACCTCATGATAAAACAGAAACAAATAAATAAAAAAAAACAGGAGTTTATGACTGATCGTGCAAAATAAGGCAAGTAACGACTGCTGTCAGTACAAATTAATGAATGTAGTTTCTGTGTAGATCTGTGAGAGTGAAACATGAAATTTGCTGGTATTGTTAATATTCAAAGTACAAGTTCGCCAATGCACCACTTAAGCACAGTAACATCAGTTAAGTGCCCTTACCTTTCTAGTGTAAAAACAAACAAACAAACAAATAAAAAATAATAACAACAAACAAACTTTATCAGTTGTTCACTTGTGCAAGATAACCATGCAAGATAATCAGAAGCATGAGTGTGTAATGTGTGTCTATAGAAAAGCTACGATACAAGTTTTGCTTGCAGGTTCTTACTTACCACAGTGACCAATTTAAGTTCTCGTTCTCCAAATGCTGTGTCTGAAACAGCGCATAAAACCAAGTACATCAATAAGGACAGCATTCCTGAGGTACAGTCAGACTATCACACATGAAAATTGCAGTGCACAGACAAGAAAAACGAAAGTGACAAGTGATTTTCTCTGTTTGACTGGAAGGGGTGTATGCACAGTCTGTAAAATCTCACATCAGTCCATTTTTGGATGTCATCTCTCCTAGGCAGGAGCGGAGGTGCTTGGCGCAGCTTGTCTTTTACGTCTTTTACGCCGTTTTCGTATTGTTACGTCCATAGCCGCGGGAACGTATTTTGAGCAAGGGATGCTGAAGAAAAAAAAGGGAGGGAGGGAGGGAGGGGGGGGGGGGTTGGCGCCGATGTAAGGAGTAGAAAGTTCAGATATTTGTGTTAAAACGTAAGGAGTAGAAAGTTCAGATATTTGTGTTAAAACGTAAGGAGTAGAAAGTTCAGATATTTGTGTTAAAACGTAGGGGGTAAAAGTAAACAGCTGTCAGAAAAAGAAATACTCAAGTAAAGTACATATATCTGACAACTCTACTGAAGTACAGTAATGAAGTATTGGTACTTCGTTACTTCCCACCTCTGCCAGCCCCCCATTTCCTGTAATGTGCTTCCCTTGCGTGGGGTGGGAAATACCACTCAGACTGTCCTATTGTTTGTCGCTCCCTTAGGATGTCCCTCCCCGTCACCCAGTTAATGTTTCGTTTTGGATATAAACAAGCTGTCGCATTTATCTTTATGGTCTGTAACCTTGTTTTTATCCCTGCCTTGCTAACTCCAGTGCTCAACCCGTGCCTCTGGAAGGGACTAAAATGCGTCTTCCACAGGGGTCTGGTTGTCTCTCCTTAACATTCAGTCAGAGAACATGACATTCCAAGAAAGCCTATTTTTAGATATCCAAAGATTCAGTCCTTTACTCAAACACCTTTCGCCTCCTGTCCATCAGTCCCACCTCGGGTATGGCTGGCTGTCTTACTCTCATGGTTATACTGCATTATCCAGACCATCCAAGCCAATGTCTTTTAACAGTTTGTCTGATGCAACCTGGAAGTCTATAACTGAGAAAATAAACAAAAACTTGTTCTGTGTAAATTGTGAATAGCATCAGTTTAACACATTCCACCAGCTGCATTTCTGCAGGAGCAGACTCACTGAACTCCTGACCCTGATGTCCATCCGACCTGCCAGCGACGTCACGACAACATCCGTTTTCTCCTGCCAGTCTACGGGCCCGTTTCGGTCCTCCATGTCGCACAGATTTGTGCAGACGAATGATGAAGAGATAACCCCAAATCCCATGGCTGCCTTCTTCAGTGGCCCCTGGAGAGGAAATGCCTCTCTCAGATATGGTCCTCCAGAGGAAATGCCTCTCTCCAACAGCCAAGTAGAAGCTTTGGTGTCCTTGTCCCTCCCAGCTCGTCATCTTACTCTCCTACAGCGGAGGGAAAGAACACCCCCTTCGCTCACCCAGTGGTTTACAGATGTTGTGGATCACATCAGACCTGAGGTGCTGCAGTGGGTACCGCAGCCCAGACCGTCATGAGGCCCCAGGAGGTGTGGCAGTCTTCCTAAGATTACATCATGGTCTAAAGGTTAGAGAACTGGGCTTGTGATTGGAGGGTTGCTGGTTCGATTCCCAGGCCCAACATCCACAGGCTGTGTGCCCCTGAGCAAGGCACTTAACCCCAATGCTCCCCGGGCGCAGAGGAATGCTGCCCACTGCTCCTGCTTGTGTGTGTGTTCACTACTGGTGTGTTGGAAGGGTTAAATGCAGAGACAAGCTCACTGTTCACAGTGTGTTTGTGCAATCACAGAGACTTTACTTTAACTTCTGTTCTGTTTGTCTCATCTAATAAAGCCCCCACACCCCCCATCCTTTTATCATTTTCACACCATTAACACATGTGCACATGCTCAGTCACTGTCAGTATACATGTTTCCTTTAAGTACTGTACATCTGCACAAGTGCACATCTAGGCATATTCACTTTGTCTTTACTTATGGGTAATTTTTCAAACATGGTCCATTTTGGTCAGGAAAATTTTAGCAGTTGGCATTTAGCATCTAACTTTTTACACACACACACACACACACACACACACACATATATATATATATATACATTTATACATAAACGCATTGCTATGGTTTATTTCTCCATTCTGTAGAAACACATCCTGATGGTGACTGTGATGATTTTGTTAAATTAATACATATTTCACTCAACATTAAGAGGAAATCATTGTTTCCTTTTGGGGAAATGACTGTTGTGGAAATGACATCTTGTCATATTTCTTTGAAAATCTAATGATATGTTAGTCTGCTAATGTCAGTTTTAGAGTTGACAATAAATATACACAAAATACACAATATTAAATGAAATTGGTCCAGTTGGTTTTATATTCATATGAAATACGAGCTGTTTGGAAATGACACCCATTAAACATACTCTCAATTTAACTCATATTTACCTTGACTTTTCCTCTTTTTATTACCCCTTATGGAGGTCACTCTTTTTTCCAGCCATGTGTTCCCCTGTTGAGTGACTGTTGCTATGGTTACCAAGTATACAAACCCTAAAACATGATCCCAGCATTCTGTTTTGTACAATGTGGTGGAAATGACAGTGACCCCAAGGGACAGGGGTTCTTTGAAAAATACAAGAAAATGTGAAGAAATATTACAATACATAGTATATTTCATTAAAATAGACATTAATGTCTAATTTGTAGTTGAATTCAACATTTATTTCAATATTAAATTCAAAATTAAGCAGGATTGAAGGTCTAAAGTCCAGCTGAGGGACAAAGGCAATATGGTGAAAACCATACATAAAAGGCCTCTTATTATATAGTCAAATTAATGACTGAGCTATTACAAGTTCCTCTCAGTGTGAGGTAAGTGTGTCAAAAATAAAAATGTAGGAATGTTTTTTTGTTTTTCTTATTTTTCCCAGGAACACGAAAATTACCATAGTTATATGGCAGTGATATAAGTTATCAGCCTCATATGCTTGTCTAGGCCTGCACCTTTCGGTGGGAACAGCTGAACGAATAGAAAATACTGTCCGTATTGCTGTACCTCTTTAAAATCTCCAGCTGGCAGCAGACCAGGGGCTGGGTGAACTCTGGCTCCACTCTAAGCATCTGAACTCACCTTAAGGCTGTTAATGCACAAAACTCTTTCAGAGATGAAGACAAATGAAACTGTGTTTTACATTTTCATTCAGTCTGAAATGAGGCCGTGAGCCACTCTGCCATGCCCACAGGGCCATGCCCACTCTGCCATGCCCACAGGGCCTGACCCACAGGCTGCAGCTTGTCAGCGGGTCTAGAATAGACACAGTATGTAAGAAGTAAATGAGACTGTTCAAGAATAATATTAATACAGGTGTCAGAGAAATCTTATTATGTTATTTAAACAATAGCTGCTTGCGGCCAAAATGATGATGACGTAAGGTTTGTCAGAGACATCCCATGAAACAGTGTGATCTTTCCAACCACATTCAATCCACAGATCTCTAAATTTAAGTACTAAATTTCTACTTGTCTCATGAAACAGACAACTATTAATGGATCCAACTTTTTGCTGTATTGCCAGCGAAAAGCTTTGTCGGGTAGACCCATTTTTGCTCCCGCTATTTGTGATATAACGCGCTCTCAAAATCGACATTACACTAAGTTCGTTTCATATCTGCCACAGTGTTAAACAAAATGGTCATGTGGTGATTCTGCCGGCAGGTGGCAATAAAATCCTCACAAAAGGTGTGACGTCAGGTAAGGGGGGTAAGGCTTACAATAAAGTCCTTAATGGTTTCTCAAATAATTAACAAATTTGCTGTGTTATGTTAGTAACTATGATAACTGTGATAAATAAGCATCACAGTTTAAATGTAAGCATTAATGCAATTTAAAAGATCAGGAATCCATTTTTTTGTCATCCGGGATGTTTTTTTAATAAAATTTGATGAAAATGTATCGTTTTGTCGGGCTAGAGTCCCAGAGTGTATCATTAAATGACTTTAGGTGTTTTAGATATTTGAGTTATTAAGTTTGTGGAGCAGCATAATTTCCCCCAGATAATCATTCATGCATCTATTGATTCTTTCCCTCGCGTATTCGTGTATTTATTCTCCAACAGACCGAAGGGATAAATACCTCAGTCAGAATAAGGGTCAGAGCGTGTCCCACTGATTCAATCTAAAATGTCTCTGGTCATACCATTTTTTCACCAGGTGGTGTCGCACTACTCATACCACTGGCGTTCGCTTTTGATATTGTGGTTGTGATTTGTGAGTCCGAATGAATCCAAATTAACATGTAGTTTCTTCTATTTTCACTGTGGAAATTAGAAAAAAAAAAACCCTGAAATTTTCAAATTTGTACTCGTGTAGCTAATACCTGCCTCTAGCTTTATCAGAGAAACTATGTTGTAATACTTCCTCGCCCCAAAGCTTTACAACATTAGCGCTAATTCTAAATTAAGATATCGATTTTCGCAGATGTTGTTTTTTCATAATCTGAGAATTCCAGACAGAGTGAAAATACGAATGAGAACTGAGGAGCACGTATCCAACCCACGCAAACTTTGGAATACAGCAATCTTGAGATGGACGGACCTCCTTCTTCTGATGGTGAGCAAAACTTTAACTTTTGCCATATTTAAACGAAGTATAAAATGGTTTGTGGCAAAATAGTTTCCATTCCACTCAAACATGTTCAAATGTAATTTAAAGTTATGATTCAGAAAGTCTAGCGACACTCTGACAGAGTAACTGCAGTGGACTGTGTTGTACAACTACCTGAGGAAACAGACTCGGAGAACATGAGCGATTTTGCCCGTGGACAGCACCCGGCGCACTGAATAAACGATCTAAATGTTTCCCAAAGATTGTTTTGCCACTGAATCCCTTCAGCAATGACAGGGAGGGAAATCAACCCCCTCGGCCCATGATGTGGAGCCAAACTGAATCCTGGGAAATGAGGCAGACACTCAGTAAATAAGTGTTGCCATCATGCCTCTCAGCCACTGCAGGACTGGCAAACGCTCCACATGACCTGCCAGGCCAGGACGTGCCACCCAGACCCCAAGCTGTCACCCCCACGGAAACATCACCAGCGCCTCTACAATTTGTGCACTTAACACTTCAGTTGGCACATGACAGGTGCTTATTTCCCCATACTGCCACCCGCCCCCCCCCCCAACCAACCAACCAACCAGCCCACCCCCCACCTCTTTTTTGCTGTTGTTGATGTTGTTGTTGCAGGCACACAGTGCATGGAGTCCTGTGTAAGTCCTTCTCCATGCCTCTGACATGTGCAATAATGGATCTGTTAAACGGTGTGGATCTGAAGCTGACTGATGGATAGTGAGGAAGGATGTAGTTCACTTACACTATGTCATAAAAAGGAAAAAAAAATAACGTCTAAATGTTATAGCTGTTCAGTAAGAGATTGTCTGTCTTTGACTAACCTGGGTCTTTTTTTATTTCTATGAGCAGTGGTTTCTTTTGAGCTGATGAAGAAGGATTTGTGTTTGAGGGTGGGTTGGCCCTTTTTGTGATGAAGGGCCTTAGCTGCGTGTTTGACAGAATGACTCGGTCAGGATATGTTTTTAGTCCATTCACAAATCACTGGCTTCAATACCGGAAGGCCCATTTACCATTTTTAGGTACTTCAGTCTCTACTGAATGCATTTGGAGCACTGGTTGAAAGGATGTAATTTCCATGACACCGGTTCTTTAGTGCATTTCCAACCTGGGAGGTTAGTTGGTTTTGAAGCATGTTTTGTGCGTGAGACCAGGTGACCGTCATCGTGACTGCGCGCCCGTGTATCCTGCCGCCCTCACAGATCGTGGGAGTGGAGAAACAGGAAGGTCTTCACATGCAGCCTGACCCTGTTTAATCGATGTCTGACATTTCAATTCAGTCGCATTTGAAAGAGGTTTAAATAATTTCACCCAAGGTCTTAGTCCAGGGCTCTGAAATGAACTAGCCATTGCAAATTGGTCCCATCTGGAGGTGTTGGAGAGTGGCGGGGAGCTTTCTCAGTGGCGCTGAGCATTCTGGAGATGATGTTTACACTGTGCTGCCTTGAGCTGTAAGACAGACTCAGGTCAGGCCGGTATAACTCTGACCTCACTGGTCTCCCTCTGCAGCAGCTCTCCCCGCATTCACACACAGCAGGTGTGTCAAGCCAGGACCGGAGCGGTCACCACACCCAGACATCCAGGGACCAGGCTCAGCATACACACATTTACATTTCAACACTTTCTAAGAGAGAGAGAGAGAACGCGGGAGAGAAGAGAAGAGAGACAGAGAAAGAGAGTTTTCTTTCTCCAGACTCTATAGATTGGAGAGAAGATTCAGCACAGACATGATAGCCCTCGATTCTAAGTGTGTGTGTTTATTTCACTCATTCAGGCCACCCTCTCCTCCTCATATCCCTTTGGTTTCATCCAATTTAAGAATCTGTCCAAGAGCTAAAGCTTTTGTTTAACTTGTTTGCTTGTGTTAAATCAAAGAAATAACAAATTATTGATGCACAGCAGTTTCACAGCAATTCAAGGTCTCTTTTTTCCAATTTATAATTGGGCCAAAGAACAGACTTTAAAAAATGATATTGTTGACAATTAGCGATTATATTACATTGATATAAGGCACACAAAACAGCCTCATCCACATACTGGGTTTAGTGATAGGTTAGTGAAAAAAAAAAATCATACAGAGTTTTTTTTTGTTTGTTTGTTTGCTCTGGTATGTTGCCATGATCTTAACAAACAACTTCTCTGTAAAATGGTGAGAATGTAAGAGAAACAGTCTCGACCTTGAGACAAACTCCCACGTGCGACTGTTGTAGTATTTTATTACGCTTTTTTTTTCTTTTTTTTTTCTTACGTTGATACTTTAAGTGACTTTCCTGCATGTTCTCGTCACACTTGTCAAGTTCGAGTTCTTACCTCTGGTATTCAAAGCCACGGCTTCACCCTTCATTTTCAAATCCCATCGCTCTGGATGACAATTCAAAAACATAAATGAGATTACACCTCTTTTTGTCCGTGTCAATCACCGGAGCCGCGTGTTTGTTGAGCCTGCCACCTCGGAGACTGCCGGGAGAAAAACGTCAGATGGCATTACTGTCCTGCGAGTGTAGCTAAAAGTCAGCTTTTTAACATTACAAAAACTGAACCATGCATTATTAAAGGTGCAGATCAGGCACGATTTCTGTAAAGATCTTGAATCTTCAACCCTGGGCTTCGGCAGCGTCTCAGATGCGCGTGCTACGGAGCGACGGCACGGCAGAGGAGGACGATTACCTCGCACGCCATGAATAAACCATGATCAGAACGCTTCGCCCGTGCGGCGAGACGCGCGGCGGCGCTCGGACACGGGCTCAAATCTGACAGATGTGAAGGAAGGCCAGATGTGGTGTGGGTGCAGGTGGGCCTCCGACAGCTCCGCGCGGCACTGGCCTGATTGGCACTAATTGGCAGCCGCAGCCTGTAAAAAGTGAGGCAGAGGAGAACGGGAGATGTCTCCCTGGCGCTGCCTGTCAGAGTTTTCCTCTGGTGGGCTAACTCTCCCTGACCTTGGGAAGTTCCTGATACTGTCCTTGGATCAAAGAAGCGGGAAAAAAATGAACCAAACCCATTCTCCGTTATCGGCATTGTTTATGCTTGTGCTTTTCCCTTGCCTGTGTGTGTGTGTGTGTGTGTGTGTGTTTGTGTGTGTGTGTGCATGTGTGTGTGTGTGTGTTTGTGTGTGTGTGTGTGTGTGTGTCTGTGTGTGTGTGTGTCTGTGTGTGTGTGTGTGTGTGTGTGTGTGTGTGGGTTTGTGTGTCTGTGTGTGTGGATGTGTGTGTGTGTGTGTGTGTGTGTGTGTGTGTGTGTTCTGTTTAGAGTTTGTTCAGACATATTTGGTGTTAGACACATATTTTCAGCTCTTGTCAATGACACAGAGATATAACGAAAAAAACCTGTCACTGTCTCTAGCACACAGCGGTGAATACACACATGTAGTCTTTCAAAAGAATATAGTTTTATAACATTTTAATTCATTTAAGTCAGCAAGATAAAGAGAAAAAAATTAATCTCTGTCATAAAAGGAAGTGTTAGTGTTTGATTGAGATGTAGCTGATGAGAAAACCTTGCAGTCTGTCAGCAATGAGAAATTCTCTCCCAGTGAAATTTCATTAACACTCTTTCCACTAAAACTGTTGAAAGATAGTGAAAAACATATTATTTTGCTTTTACTTGTTCATGCAAATGCTTGGCTTCACTAAGACAGGGAACTCACTGATCACCCACTGTGACCTGCACGTGCAGTCCACAGACACCTTCATGGTATCAGAGTTAGTTCCACATTCCTGACTGAGCACAGGCAGAATGTCACTTTTCACTGTAATGTCAGTCAATAAGAAACACTAAATGATACGAAATAAAAGTCACAACAGGAGGAGAAGGCAGGACAGGGGGCAGCCGTCAGAGCTCTGAGAGACGAGCTTTGGTGGACAAAACAGAAGTGATTAGCGGGTTGTGAACGTCACATTTATTGTCTGGTTCAAAGCAACGTGAGATATCAAAGCCCGCGGAGGCCGCTGAGCAAACACATGATCGTCATAATCCACGCATTCCGTGGGAATAGAAAGATACAGGCACACGCTATTAATGCATGTGGATAACAAAAATGTGGAAATTCGATAAGAATCTGCCTTTGGGCTGTTAACACCGCATTCTCCACAGCACACGCGTGGTCCACGGGCAGGACTGGGAAACCTTTACTTGGTGATTTAGATTTAATGTGATGTTTTCATTGAAAATGTTTCAAATAATTAAAAAAAACAAAAAAACGCTTTGTGTTTTCTTACTGTAAGAACTATGATAGTATTTCACTTCAAAGAAACTCAAAAATAAAATATAACACACACACACACACACACACACACATCCGTCTCACCGAGAAAATGGAGGAAGATGTTTTTCTTTCTCTACAGGCGGGTGAAAAAGATAGGAGAGAAAAGTTAAAATGTTTGGATGAAATAAGTCGACTTGTTTTTATACAGGAGGAAACACAGACTCCATTTATGGAGGTAGCAATTTCACTTTGCTTTCAGAGCCCAGAGTCCACACTTCATATTTTTCTCTGTTCGTTTTCAGGAGCGGGGAGCATGAGCCACTTAGGGAGAAAATTGGCTGAGACTTTTTTGGCGGCTTTAAAAAAAAAAAAAAAGCGTATACCTGTCCACCGCCCGAGGACCGGCGTCTCCATGACGATCAGAGGCGCGTATAGCCGAAAGAAAAGACGCCTCCGATGAAAAGTCGGCGGAACGGCGATGTCGACCACTTACCGATGCACGACGTGGATCAATACTGAAGCTACCCATTTGTCCTACTTAAACAGAGCCTTGTTTGTAGCACTTAAGACCGTCATTTGGAAGAGAGCAAACACAGACACTTGATGTTTGTAGGACAGGACTAAACAGAGGCTTGGGCAGTGATGAGGTGACTTTCCCCTCTACGTCCTTTCTTTCAAAGCTTTTACTCTGGTGAACTTCTCTGACTCAGGCTTTCTCTTCTTTTTCAGCAGAATTGATCTCAGCACTGCAAGACTAATTGTTCAAACATGTGTTCAGTTTCCTGGCAGAGAGTGGATCTAGGCAAGCCTGTGTCAAAGGTCAGAGCGACATGTTTTTCTGTGAGGCTGGGATAGAGCTGAGGGCATTGAGGAAGAGAGTTTTAAGCACACATAGAAACACACTCCTTACACACACACACACACAAACACATACACACACAAACACGCACACACACAAACACACACACACTCAGACCCATCCAAATGTAGGTACCAAACAAAGCCAAAAACATTCTAATGCTTTATAACTACTTTGAGGAAGATGGATTTCAGGTTAATCTGTCAAGTTTAAAAAAAAAACGAAACAAACAAAAAAAATGCTTTTATTTGTTTGTAAAATGCTAGGCACTTTTTCGTATTATAAATAAATATATTATAATTTGTCCTCTAAGTGACTTTCATCATGCTCATTCTCAGAAGGTTCAGTTCTGCCATTTTGCATATAAAAATACTACAAATAATTTTTATTACAATTAATTTAATTTATTGTTCATCAGGAAACAATGGCTGTCATGCACTAGCTCAGATGCACAGACCGCAACTAAGTGGACAACGTTACCGACAGTGCATTTAGCCACGATATCAGTGACACACACGCTTACACAACTCAAATTTATTTTTATTTCCTTTTGATTTTTCTTCATAACATATCACACCAGACGAAAGCACAAATACAGAATTTTTGCAAATTAAGAGGAGCAGAGGAGATCAAATAAAATGGCTTTGGTGAATTCTCCTATTGAAATAAATGATCAGATTAATAATTATGTGTGTGTGTGTGTGTGATCTAGTCATGTGACTTTGCTTAACAAATAGGTTAAATATCCATCTAACTGAGCACAATGATCCAGCCTGAGAGCTGTGCATTGCCAGGGCTAGGGATAAAAGAGCTGACTCCCCCCCCCCCCCCCCCCCCCCCCCCCCACCGAGAGAGCAGGTCTGTTATTACCCCACAGGAATGTAGTCATGCCTTATATAGATACCCCCCCGATCAGAAAGCATCTCTCTCTCTCCGTTTTCCTGCCCTGATACGATCCACACACAATCTACAGGTTCACAAATACAGCACTCCAACACTCCTGCTCAAACATGAGCCTCCACATTCTCCACTGTACACACACGCACACACACACACACACACACACACACACACACACATACACACACACACAGACAGGCCTGTTAATTATTTCTAATTTCATTCTTATCTATTAGTGTGTCTGCAGAGAGGAGAGGCCATTAAACATGGGCTGTGTAATTGACTCTGGCAGGTCCTGCTAAGGAACAGCGGGACCAGAGAGGTCCAGTAAGCCCAGCTGAGAGTCTGAACTGAAGTGGATAAAGAAATTAGCCATACTCTGGTGATTCAGGAGAGGGGGCACTGGACATTCGATTTCATTTCTTTTTCTGCTCATAAAGAAACTAAAATGTTTGAAATAAAAACACTTTTATTAAAAACACGTTTATTTAATTAATGCTTTCTACTCTCAGGTAAATTTAAATGTATTGTACCGGAGGGAGAGCAAAACCTATGAAAACAGTGGAAATAACCGACGTTTTTTAACTGTTATTTTAAAGAGCATTTATTTGTCTATCCACTTCCAACTGAGATAATTGTTGGTGTCGGAATTTATATAAAATATTATTTTTAAACAAGATTTATGTTGTCATACATAGTTTTATATTTTATATCTTATATTAAATATCAGGCAGTATTTTTCTTTTGGTTTTATTTCTGTTCGTTTATCCATGAAAATTGAAAAATAAAACGACCAATCATTTCACAAAAAATGTTCATCATTTTCACGAGTTCTTTAACGTTTATAGACCGCGCTACCGTAACAGAGATGACCAGACTGACCTGATCCAGGTGGATTTACGTTGAGTGTATGGACAGGTTTTTGAAAGGCAAATATCTGTGCTCCTGTAATAAATCAAGCAAAAGGAAGCGCACTGGCCCAGACACTTCAACCACGAGACTGTCAGGTGGGTTTTCATGCTTGGTTCAGGACTAAGCAAATTTGGATGAATGAGCTGCACTCACAGTCATGACTGTGTCCTTCCGCAGCTCCCGTAACTGGCCCAGAAACACAGGACAGCAACCCAACCGCTTTAAGAACGCATTACAATATTTTAAACTGGAGAAAAAAAACAGACATGTAACGGTAAAATGACCCTCATTTTTCTGACTGCATTCTGTGATATAGGATGATACAAATCCATATAAAGATCCTGCCAAATGCAGACACAATAAACTGGACAATAAAAACATTACAAACATAAACTTGACAAACATAAACATTCTTTCATTCATTCATTTTCTAAGCCGCTTACCCTAATTAGGGTCGTGGGGGGTGCTTGAGCCTATCCCAGTGTTCACTGGGCGAAAGGCAGACAGGTTACAGATAAACATAAACATGACAAAAAAAATAAACATTACAAACATAAACAGTGCAAACATAAACATGACAAAGATAAAACATCATAAATATAAACAACATAAATATAAACATGACAAACATAAATGTTATAATATAATAATAATAATAATAATAATAATAATAATAATAATAATAATAATAATAATAATGATTATTATTGTTGTTGTTTTGTTATTATTATTATTATTATTATTATTAATTATATTATTATTTTATTATTATTATTATTATTAATGATATTATTATTGTTGTTGTTATTATTATTATTATTATTATTAATGATATTATTATTATTATTATCATTATTATATTGAAATAAGCACTGGAAGACTGCGATGTAGAATCTGTTCGTTTGGGTCTGAGTCAGTGGTGTGTGAGTGATCACGTGTGACTGAGGTGTCACAGTTGAAACCAGAGCCTCTGCCTGCTGCTGAAGACACAGCGTAATGGCAGCGTCTAATGGCAGCTTCCTCTAATGCAATCTCTCACTCCAGCTTTCCATTTCTGCTGGGTGCTAATAAGATCTAGCCTGCAATGATATATTCTACATTTTAAAATCTCTGATACTAATTCAATATCTATTTGGTATTTCCATCTGTCATATGAAGTCATTTTATGCTCATGTCTCAAGCAATACTATGACCTGTAAATGAAAATTAGTATCTGCTAATGTAAGAACCCCACACTGTGCAGCCAATGAGTGCTGTTTAGACAATGCAAAGCTTTGTTTTGTTTTTGTTTTCGATAATAATTCATTAACGGGACTTTAACACACTGTGAATTGAGGCAGAATTGAATATAACCCTGAAACCATTTAAATGACATGTCCAGCTGTTTGTGTGAGGTGGATGATCTGATCATTGACACGGGCCAAGCGTCTACTGCCAAGTTTCTCAAAGTCTGAATAAAACGTAAAAACAGATGTGCAGTAAGGCTACCAGACAAACCGATGATTATAAATGATTAAAAATGATGGGCCAGCACCAACCTGAGTGGATGTGTCTGAGGAGGGCTCAGACGGAGCCTGGAGCTCTCCCTCTCTCTCTCTCTCGCCATGGTTCTGAAACGTCCCGTCGGAGGCAAACGCTTTGGAAAACCTACACCGGGACTTCTCACTGTGCCACTAAACACGGTGATACCACGGTCCCCACAGTGCTCCGCCTCAGCCCTGCCTCCCATTAGCATGCCCGCTTCGCCATGGTTACTATAGAACCAGCGCGGATTCTGGCTCTGCTAACCATCCCCCCTGTAACATACATCTGTGTGTAATGGATTTTTATCAGGCACAGGAATCAGGGCTGATTTGACAGGTCCCAGGGCTGCTACAGTATTCCTTTTGAAATCCTTTTCTTTAGTAGTCTTGTTCAAGTAGCCCGGGGCCATGGCCTTCAGAGATCACAATGTTATTAATATAAACATGTCAAAACGCATGCTGAAATTCAAAACAGGGGTGCCAAAATGTCAAGGTGTCAAACTGCTGGAGTATAAATTATGCCTTAATATTCTTAACCATTGCATAAAAATCCTTTTAATGCAAAAACAGCTTTGTGAGAAAAATTTGATCATCAAAAATATCAAATCGCTACGTGATGCTCCAAAACAATGTGGTCCCAAATGTGTCTATATTTGGTTAAACCTTTAGACAGAAGGAACAGACGGTTAACAGAACTTACCACTGATTTCAAAAAGACAACACAGTTGATTTCTGTGTATCTCTTTTTTTTTTAATCCAAAAAAAGGGGGGAAAATTATTTCCCAGCTGTCTTGTTCACTGGAACATGAGTTGCCAAATCTTTATCACAACAAGTACATAGATACTAAAACGAGACAGTGAACATTTTTCAACTCGAGATAAAATGTCCTTTACCCCACCGTATAGTGGGTGTAAAGAGGAGTTGGGACTGATCAGTGAGAGAGAGAGAGAGAGAGAGAGAGAGAGAGAGAGAGAGAGAAGCATTCTCATGTATTCACTCTATATACTCCATGTATTCACTCTGTATACTCCATGTATTCACTCTAAGTGTGTTTCAGGACTTGTCACTGTTGATGAGTACGAGCATTTAGGCGGGAAAAGCGAAACATCCATGACAAAAAGGCGGGAGACAGGCGGGAAGGAGAAGCCTACCTGATGTGACGTGTCACCTCTTCCGGTTTCTTGAACAGGCGCTTGTTCTGGTGTTTGCTTGGGGCGGCCGGGCGTCACTGTGCATCTGTTCTAACAGAGAGGCAGCGAGTAGCATCATGACATCTGAAACTAACCAGATATGCAGCAGTTTACACTTCAAATGATTCTGCCATCGAGCCCTGAGAGAGCAAACTGTCCATCACACGGCCGTGGCCTGCAGACCGACCCACTCAACGCTGCAGCTCTGAATCACTGTTTTATTCTTCTCCGACTTTTATTTATTCATTTATTTATTTTACTTTTTTACTTTTTTTTTAGTGTTCTTTAGTTCAAATCTGACCATTATGTGGAAATTTCTCAGAAACAAAAAAACATGCTAGACAATGCTTGCCACAAGAGAAACGCTCGTGACCTTGAGGTTTCCTGATGTTTGAGATCATTTTGTTTCATGGAATAGAATGATGTATCTTATAAAACAGTTCTCAATTACATTGTCCACGTATAGATATTTGTGTAAGACCTTTCATTGTTGTCCTTTTTTGTAGTTTGTTTGTTTGTTTGGTTGGTTGGTTTTATTTTTTGGTTTTTCTAGAGACTTATTAATCTTCACAGATTTATTTCTGTAGGGTTTCTCTGCGCTCTCTGTGGAGCAGCAGGCTTAGCCTCCCTATTGTTCTCTGCCGCTGGTCTGGAATCTGCACAGGAGAAGATGGCAGCAGGGCAGACCTGTGTCCCGGGCCCTGTGTGTCGGCGCTGAGACACACACACACACACACACACACACAGACAGCCCCAAAGTGCCCCAAAGTACTGAACCTCACATTCCCCTGCTACACTTATCTTCACAAATGCTCGGCTGTCAAGGGTCAGAGTTGGACGGAGAGAGAGAGAGAGAGAGAGAGAGAGAGAGAGAGAGAGAGAGAGAGAGAGAGTGCGGCCGATCCGTGGTTCTGCCCACTCCGCCTCTCCCTCACAGGGGAGAGAGGCCCTCCCAGCGAGGGGTGCTGCTGTTTTAGTCATGAACTCCGTATCTAGAACATCACTTAATGACTCTGCAGTGCCACGGTGAATATTCCCCTCCACACGGCCAATATTCCCCACTGAACGCAGGACGATTGAGGCCTGTAATCCAGTTACGATTTTTGCCTGGAGCTCAACAGCAGGAAGGTTCACAGTTCACCAAGCCCCTCCCCCGCCAATCCCCCACAACCCCCCCCCCCCCCAAGCACATCACTGACAGACAACATTTATTATCAGAGGTCAGCGGCACAAAGCAGAAAACAAAGACACGATGCAACACGGGGGGGACATTAGGTGTTTCTGTGTCTACAGAAAATATTGTAATAATTTTTTTTTTTTTTTTGACTTGGCCCAACACATACGGACAACAGTCAGTCAGCCAAATCCTCGATCCGCAGATATCTGCAGGGAAGCAGACAGCTTGCACTATGGATATGGTCAAATCTGAAAATAAGTATAAACGCAAACAGATGCGAGCACAGCTTTGGATTGCTCTTCCAATCTTGTTACAGCTTAAGAAGTGATAATATGAAAATTTCAAATTATTCCCCGGACGCATTAATGTACTTCAGAAGTGACATCAAACTACTTTGATACAAAACATACATTTTTCAAGTAGAAAATATTTGATTTATATGCCTTTAGCATTCATGTAAACAACACCGATGTGACCAGAGCTGCAAGATACTAGTCTTTGATCTCTGCTCTTAGCCTTTGATCTGACTCTAAGAGTAAAAAATGTATTTTCTGAGGGAGGGGGGAGGGGAGGGGGGGGGGGGGGGGGGGGGAGAGGCACCACGGTGAAATGACCCTACCCGCATTAGGCAAACATCTTCTTATGCTCATGTAAACCTACAGCTGAAAACCTGACAAATGAGGTAAACATACCCACTAGTCACACACATTTAGCCAGGCATGGCCCCTCCATTCTACAGCCTCCTAAAGAAGGGTTTCTTTATTCGTGTTTTGTTCAAATCAGAAAGATGTATTTTCATATGGAATATGGAATATGGTGTAGACCTACTTTCCGATAGGACGAAATTACAGTGTGTATGAGGTGAAGCATGTTGTGCAAATTTATTTGACCTCTAAGACACCTTTACCGCAGACTAGAGACTGGTGGCAAATAATTTGCTCTAATTGACTCTGAAGGCAGTTACGTGAGGGGGGAGGGGGGGGGGGTGAGAGTGAAGTGTTTTAAAGCAAAGCTGTGCTGGATGAAATGCATACTGATGGTTAGAATCAAAAGGAATGGCTTTGAAGTGGGGGGGTGGGGGTGTGAGTGTGTGATTGGAGAGCTGATAGGGAGGGCTCAGGACACTAGACAAGTTCTATTCAAATTTGACTCTATGAAGGGAGAGGCCCTGTATGAGTGAGAGTGTGTGTGCGTGTGTGTGTGCAAGTGCAGTGTTCGAATTATGGGGGGATTGGGAGGTTCCGACCCCCCTATTTAAGACCCGGGGGGGTGGTCGAAACATTTATATGTCCTATGCTATATAGCCCTAATTCGCAGTGTGTGTGTGTGTGTGTGTGTGTGTGTGTATGAGTGTATGTGTGTGTGTGTGTGTGTGTCTCAAAGCCATGTTGGTGGATATATTTCTTAAATAAAATATGGAGTGTTAAAAGGCAAAATTCAGGGCCACAGTAAATGGTGTGTGTTAGTGATTCTGTGCTCAGTGAATGGTGTGTGTTAGTGATTCTGTGCTCAGTAAATGGTGTGTGTTAGTGATTCTGTGCTCAGTAAATAGCGTGTGATAGTGATTCTGTGCTTAGTAAATAGTATGTGATAGTGATTCTGTGCTCAGTAAATAGTATGTGATGGTGATTCTGTGCTCAGTAAACGGTCTGTGTTAGTGATTCTGTGCTCAGTAGATGATGTGTGATGGTGTTTCTGTGCTTAGTAAATGGTGTGTGATAGTGATTCTGTGCTCAGTAAATAGTGTGTGATGGTGATTCTGTGTTCAGTAAATGGTGTGTGATAGTGATTCTGTGCTCAGTAAATAGTGTGTGATGGTGATTCTGTGTTCAGTAAATGGTGTGTGATAGTGATTCTGTGCTCAGTAAATGGTGTGTGATAGTGTTTCTGTGTTCAGTAAATGGTGTGTGATGGTGTTTCTGTGCTCAGTAAATGGTGTGTGATAGTGATTCTGTGCTCAGTAAATGGTGTGTGATAGTGATTCTGTGTTCAGTAAATGGTGTGTGATAGTGATTCTGTGCTCAGTAAATGGTGTGTGATAGTGATTCTGTGCTCTTGCAGTAAGAAAACTCTGGATGAGTCTGGCTTCATAATTACCACAGCTGTTGCTGGAATCCAGCCCACAACTGCCATGTAGATGTGCTTTTCTCTCCCTCTGCAGTTTACAAATTGCTCACTCTGTCCCCCCAGAGCAGCCCAGAGGACCGTGGGCTCCCTGGGCTCAGAGGCCATGCCTGCTGGATACCGGGCACTGGGAGTTAGCTACACTAGCCACCGGCGGCCTTCACCATCAATGCCTGCCACTCCCGTTCAGAGGCCAGGCTCTGATGTTGCTTGTAATTTTTCTCCTTTAATCCCCCGAGGACAATCACAAGTCCATATCCACACTGAGAGAGAAAGAAAAGAAAACCCTGGCAGTGCTTTTGGTTGGGAGGGCTGTGAATTTGCCTGTTCCTTTGGGCCAAATGTGGGCCACAGTTCGACAGCTAACCCTATAATTCCTCGTCGTGGCGGCTCCGACACGACGGCAGAGCACAATCTCAGCGTCACGTGAACCGCCGATGGCTCGGCCTGACGATCATTCTTTTTCTCGCCTCGTTCTCCTGCGGAGGCAGAATGTATAACCAATTACCCGAGCTCGGCGTCCGGTCACACACATACCTCACAGCCACGGCCAGAATGATGCTGTTAATGATGAAAATGTATTACTCTGGTCTGAGTCTTTCTTACAGAACAGAATAACACTGCACCGCGTATGCAGAAAAGATACAGTTTCTCTGCTGGACAAAAAAAAAAAAAAAAAATTTGAATTGCTTTTGCTGGTTGCTATGTCATCCTCAAGTAAAGTGACCAAAACATGTTATGCTTTCAAAATATTAAAGCTGGCGAAATATTAGAGTGTAATGCCTCACAGACCTGTGTTCTCTGGTCTGTTCTATTGATTTTCCCCCTTTTGAAAAATACATTTTAAAAAAGGCTTTAAGCTATCTGACACTGTAGTCTGGCTAGACATACACACTGGCGGTAGTTTGCCCTCTGGGCATTCTGAAGGCCCCTCTGCAGCATAGCACAAAGCATGGGCCAAAGGTGCGTTTTCACAGACGATATCTTACAGGTCCCTCTCATCGCTGGCCTCTGATTAATCTCAAAAAAAGAAAAAAAAAAAAGAAAAGAAAAAAAAAAAGAAAAAGAGGAAGAACACCGCCAGCTCTCGCCGGTCAGGACCACGGGCTTTAAAAATGCCGGGCTTTGGACACTGCAGCGAATAACACACCATTCAGTCTGGGCTTGTTCTTTGGCCTCTTCAGCCCCAGTCCTCTCTGTTCTCTGGGTTCCTTTCCTCTAGCCTCAGATTGCCGCCCTCCTACTCGCTGAAGGAAGCACTATTATGGATTCTGGCAGCGCCTCGACATAGATCACCCACAGCAGATCGCTCGAACCTTAATAAACCGTCGCCGCGGAGCTCGTATGAAAAATATAATCTATACTTGAGCCATTTCATGATTTGCTGACAGGTGATGTTAAAGGATTAAAGTCATATTAAAGGGTGATCTTTTTGTCTATCTTATCCGTATACATGAAAAAGTAAGGTAAAGTTTAATGAATACCTGTAAAGTTCAGAGCTGCTTGGGAACAGGGAGTTGGATAAACTTGACTTCCCAGCTGTCTGTGAGTGAAGACCGAGATGGGGTTGCATCGACTTTGTGCCCCACAGGGGGCAAATTAATATATTTGACTCACCTTACATAACGGGCCGAGCAGCATGGCATGCTGTCCAAAGTCATTATGATGCTCCGTGTCTGATTGTTTCAGGTCCTTCAATTGACATTTTCATGGCTGAAGAGGCTTAGCTGTGATACACACATTGATTACAAGTTGCTGAAGAAATGGCGAAACACAGTACCGCCACGTTCATGTAAATGAAGCAACCGTGATCACTTGAATTATGTTAAAAAAAAAAAAATCATAATAAACATTTTAATGTTTTAATCTTGGTCCCATTAAGTTGCTGACGTAACTGAGGTTTAATTCAGAAGCATCTGGGATGAATCTTATCTGTGACCAGACAAAATGCTCGGGGCCGCTGGGACATGAGCTCCAGTGACAGCGCTGAGAGTGTAGCCAGACAGGGTGGTGCAGGCACCACTTCTGCTCTCTGTACTTGTCTCACAATAGCATAATGAATCTTTTTATTTATCACACAGTGTGCATCAGGCTACACCTGAGACGATATAAAAGATTGTCCCAATAGTTTTATTGTTTTGTTCTGTAGTGTCAGTGTTAAAGTCTTGTTCTGAAGATCTCTCAGTGTCGTTTTGGGGTAAAAAAAAAACAACGCTCACCAAGCCCTTTACGTTTGGTGATCTCGTGAAGGAAAAACATGGTCCCTCCACCACTGCCTTGACATCCCGGATTGTTTTTCACCCTGAGAAAACACTGCAGGACCGGGTCCGGAGCCTTATTCCGCCCATGTCCTGGTCCATCAGTCACGTCCACGTCTGACCCGTGGATCAGAAGACTGATGGCTTCAGGAACAGGAACTTCCTCAGAGCCGCGTGGGGCCCCCGCGGCCGGACGCTCCGTGTGTGGCGGTCCCGTGAAGGTGGTTCACTCCAAAGGCAGGAAAGCTGCGTGACATGTGTGTACCTCGGGTTTCTCCGGCCAAGGCAGAGACCAGGGAAACTACTGAGAAATAATGTGCCTGGGTGTCAAAGGTCACTGACAAACTTTTTTTTTTCCTCAGAGGTACGTTTTATGGGTGTCACATGTGACCACAACTGGACACTGAGTCGGTAACACAACCAGACTGAAAAGGAGAAAAAGTTCAGCCAAGGTTTCGTTTCATATAAAAAGCTTTTATTTAGCGGAACGCTCTAGAAATAAAAACCTTTTTTTGAGTCCCAAACAATAATTGTGTGTCTCAGACTCTGGTCCAAAAAAGAAAAACTATTCATTTTATTGGTTCAGAAAACATGACTCCTCTGTCCACTTTTTAGCTAAACTATTATCCATTAGCCATTATCCTTATTGGTCGACAGATATCCCTCTGTCTCCCCAGGGAGCGCTGATCACCAGGCCACCGTTTCTCCACAAAAAAGAGGAAAAAAAAAAAAGAACCAAAAAAAAAAGAGAAAAGAGCAGCGTTTGTGCATGTGCTCTGTGTCATCTGACTTTCAGGCTGGTTTGCTGATCTCCTGTGATATACAGTGTATGACATGCCAGGGAAAGCACCTCTCTAATCAGAGCCGTGAGCAGAGTGTGGCCCTGCGAGAGGGCTGGGGGGGGGGGGGGGGGTAGGCGGTGGGGGGTGGGGGGGGGGGTCAACACAAGGCAGCTGTGCGTGCAGCAGTCAGGTGGAATGAGGGGATTGGAATGGGGTGGAAGTGGAACAGAAGGGTAACCGAGCTGGAGATATTCGCATGCCTCCGCTGTTCCAAAGCCCCCAATTACCTCCCCGGCCCTGCTGGCTGCAGCCTGCTCAGGGACGGGGCTCGGAGAGGCATTCCTGGGCGGAGGGATTAACGCTTTTCTTCTTCTTCCTTTTCCTCCGGTCATTATGCTATCACAGAGGTGTAATGATAAACGCTAACACAAGTCTGAGCTCCACGAATCGCTTCACTTTTAACGCTTTGGCAAATATCAGATCCACATGATCTGTAACTAATGTCGCTGTCATATCATTTGACTTATTATCTTCAAATGAACGGTTCCTGTGAAGACGCTGGTATTTTACAGGTTTGGTTCGTTCATCATTTCGGTGTCTTTATCCAGGGGAAGCGTTTAATCATCCTCATGGAGTAGTGGATTTAGCCTCTGTTTATCACAGGAGTCTTTTCACTAGAACTGTCCAACCAGCATTAAGCAGAATTACAAATACAGGTTTGATATCACGAGGGTTCGCTTTACGTCGTAGTAAACTATACATGATTGACATGTGAGACTTCACAAACTCCTTAAGGAACAGCTGCTGATACAAAGCCCCTTCTAAAAACCACTAAACGGGTACATGACTTTACTCCAGACAAGCCAGTGAGACAGAAAACTAGGTCTATAAATCAGGGGTGAGAAACAGAGATCATTCTACAGTGGAAGACAAGAGAGCCTTCGGGGAGAGAATTGCTACACTGGGAGAACAGGCAGGAAGTACAGATAGACTGTGTTTGTGACTCAGACATCAGCCACAGAGGAACAGCACAGCAGTGGGATCCAAGAGACAGCCCAACAAACAGACACTGGCCAGGTTTTGTATGTTGGATGTTGAGACAAAGCCAAAGAGAGAGAGAGAGAGAGAGAGAGAGAGAGAGGAAGAGAGAGAGAGAGCCAGGGAGAGGGAGAGAGAGAGAGAGAGAAAGAGAGAGAGAGAGAGAGAGAGAGAGCTTCCGTGTAAACAGTGGTGGATTTTGCAATGTTTCTCAAGAACAGCAAGACACAGAACGTGTCTCTGGGGACCTATTAATTGTTGACTAGAGCTCTTGTGTACATAAAAACTGCAGAACCTTTATTTTAAAGAACCTGTAGCGTAAAGGGAATTAAATATCCAGTGTAGCAAGTCGTTTCTGCCTGTATTTGATGTATGAGTCACTTCATGGTACTGTAGTATAGAGAGGTCGGTAGGTCTGGACAAACTACAGTATTAAACGAGTTAAGAAAGACACTGACACTTGCCAGTGAGTTCCCTTACCCTTAGTGCTGCACATTCAACGCGCACCACAGACAAGCCCCCAGGTCTTACATTCGACGTATTTCTTGTTATCCAGCAGTTGTATTGTGGTACTGTCTGGAGTTCACTTTGCGAAGATAAAAACTGCTTCTCGGTCTATTAGACCGAATGCAAACCCCACACTAATAAACACAAACCAATTACACGCAACACGTAAAAGTGGTCAGTACGCGTATTTGATATCAGTTGTGTTTTGAAAAGTCGGCTACACAGTGTAAAATGGGTGACAAGCGTGTTCCGTCACACATACGTGTTTGGTAAAGCGTTAAACGCATATGTTTAAAAAAAATGCAACACCTCAAAACGCGTCTTTGCAACGAGAGGATGCAATCAAGAAGTAGAGTTGTTCCGGCCATGCAGTGCCAAGCATGAATTCGTGTCACTTAATCAGGGAACGTGGAATAATTATCGTATGAGCAGTGTGCAATCCTATTGGTTAGACACAGTAACACAGGTGATTGAAGCGCAGTGTGACACATTTACTGAACACTGTGACGTCCTGGTTCTGGTGGCATTGAGCCAGTGTTTTCGCAGGCCTATGTGTAGCCTCTTCCCATTAAAAAAAAGGGTTTAAGTCTCTCTTCTATGGTCATACAAATACTGAAGCATTCATTACTCCTGGTAGAAAAAAAAGATAGTCAAGGACAAGGGAAAACAAGTCCATCTATGTAAGAGGGAATTTTTGATAAGAGCCTCTAGGAGGGAATGGCTGCGGTAAGTTTGAAGCTTTGGCTATCGCTTTTTTGTTCTCACCGAGCAGAATGATGTCTTGAACATTTAATGTTTTCACATAAAAACGTTATTGACAAAAACATTAAACCCCTTTTGCCTCGCGTTAGGCTGTACAGTGACTAGTCTATCAAGTTTATAATATTTCTCGCGAACATTTATCAGACAACTCAGCGTTTAGGATTAAACGTTCATTTTTTTCCTTTCCTTTTTCCCCCTTTTTTCCACGTGCATGGCATAGTTAGCTTTTCCAGTTTCTCCAGTTTGTGTACTCTGCCTCAGGAAACGTCCACGGCAGATCCGCGAGGCCATTCGGACCTTTTTGTCTGTTGAGAAAGTGACACTTCTTTCATCAGTTCATCGTTGTTCTCCTGCTCCGAATACCCACTTTAATTCTAGCCGGTAAAAAGAAAGAGAGAGAGAGAGAGAGAGAGAGAGAGAGAGAAGTAAAAAAAAAAAAAAAGAAGAAGAAAAAGAAAAAAAGTTTCCCTACATGTGGCAGAGTGAAGACTTAAGCATCAACAAAGGCATTAACAGTGTCAAAGTGGTTGATGCTGGCGAGGTTGTGAAGAGCACATCTGGTGTAGTGTGTGGGTGTAGCCAGTGGCAGCTCCCTCTCCCGTACCAGTCTCTACTAGGGAGCTGTCGCCCTGCTGATTTATGCTTCCCTAATGTCACGGAATAGCAATGTGGAAACTGTGGCATAAACACCAAATACCTCCGAAGTTTAGAGATTATGATTCAGTATCTAGGGAGTACCGTTCCCAGTTTGACTCTCGCGCACAGTCCGCTGAATTCCCCCGGGCCAAGAGAGAGATATCCCAAATCTGCCTGTGCCTTGCCGTTACAGACACAAAGGAGCAATCAAAAGTGGGGGTGGTGGACCCTCTTATCTTTTAGTGACTTACAGCTTGCATTTTTGGCCAGTCTTTCTTTCTCTCTTTTTTCTTTTTTTTTTCTTTTTCCCCCCTTCTGAATGTTTCAGGTAATTGTCCCTCAGTCAATGCCCCCTCTTATCAGTCTTTCTTTAACTGCCTCTCAGGCTTTGAAAGGCTCAGTGACTGTGAGTGGGTCTCCAAAATTCAAGTTTTTAGACAGCGTGTTTTAACATTTTTTGGGGGGTTTTTTTCTGTTGTTGTTGGGGTTTTTTTTTTTTTGTATTCAGCCCCTCACCCAGATGAAATATATCACTGTATTACTCAAACTATCATGGCTGTTGCAGCATCAATGAATATTTGATGGATTTTTTTTTTTAACCCATCACAATATACTAACTCACTTTTTTTGTCTGACCGTAACGATATAACCACTGATTCTGTTATGTATTTGCACAAAATTCATTGTGGTAATGACTCACCTTTACTTCAAAGAGACTTGTGTATTCTGTTTTGGAAGAAAACCAAAGACAGAGGGACCTTCAGCAGGCTGGGCTCCAGTGCAGGGCAGGCATCTCTCTGAGCGTCTGAAACATTAATGTAAAAACTGGATTACCAATGCCATCACAGGCATTACACTGGAGTATATTGATTTTATTTCTGCTCTTCCAAAAGAAAAAAAAAAAGAAAGAGAGAAAGACTGGAGGGGTAGTCTCTTAAGAGATGCTGCTCCTCTGTTTTGCCCTGAGACTGCCTCACGCTTGCGTTTGCTCAATGCTACTGTCCTGGACTGTGCAGAGAAAAGCTGGGAGATCGCATACCATAGACAATAACCTCAGGTCCCTCAACAGACAGCAGAACATTCTGTTCACCAAGAGTGCCGGTTTTCTTGACTTTTTTTTTTTTGGAGAGGGGGGGGGGGGGCGTTCTAAGGCAAGCAGTGCACAGAAAGCAGTGTCTCACCATCAAGAATAAATCAAAACCGTCTTTCTGGTTTGGTCACGCCAAAAAGAAACTCCTGGTTCATGGCCTCAGCCGAAAGCTAAGGGCACAAATAGCTCAGAGGTCAAGACTGACCGTTTCCTGATGGAGGTGAAAACGATTGACAGAAGATAATTGTGTTTTTGTGTGAGGACCGAGCGAACGCTCACATTTAAAGCAGTGTATCGGCTGTTTAACGGGTTATTCTTGGTCGTCCTGACAGATATGTTTTCATGAATATAAAGATGGTGTGGGAGTGTGTAAGTGGGCATTATGCTATCGGAGGGCGATACAATTTAAAGAGTCCTACATCGCTTTCGAAAATGGCTCTCCAGGACCACTCGGTTCCACACGTCACGTGTCATGAGGGTTTATACGAGTGTCTGGTTTCGGAAAGAAAAACAAAACCCACACAGAGGAAGGTGTATTAACATGTGGCTTTTTGGAACTGGAGTAAATCTGTTAATAATAGCTCTTCTTAAGTCTCCGTCGTGAAAGAACTGTTGTTATTGACACGAAAATGTACCCTCACGTATGAGAAATGTCTAATTAATCATCCTTTACGCCGAGGTGCCGTTGTCTAGACAAGGCGAGAGAGAAGAGGCGTGTAGGAAAAACACATTTTTTGTTTACGTTGTATGTTTGTTTACGCTGTACGTTTGTTTACGCTGTATGGATGCATTTTAAGAGAATATGATAGCAGGGAAGGAATAGGCAGTGAGATTACACAATGAACAAGGTTTCTGATCTGCTCCAGTGGCACCAGCTTGGGATTTGTCTTTAGGATAAAATAATTTACCTCTTGATGTAAAATAACGCCATCAAATATATTTGTGAATGAGACTGGTGATGTGACTGGTTAGGCTTGAGGCCAATAAAACATTCTAATCACATATGGTGTCTGACTGCCAAGGAAAGGATGTTCATTTATTTTCTTGAACATCCGCTTTGTGGCAAACCTTGGAATCACCAAAGCCCCGATATGTTTTGTGCTTTTGATGTTTTTTTGTTGTTTGTTTGTTTTGGGGTTTTTTTCCAAGCGAAGTGGGTGGAGCGATATCGATGATGTTTCGGCCGTGGAGTTGTCAGCCAATCGGCTCGTTTCTTATCAGTGCTGGTGTTTGCAGGCTGAAGCCTCCTGGTTGATCGACATGCCAGGCCGTGTAAGTGAGGGTTCGTGAGCAGGCCTGACAGACTGAGTTGGGTGCTGAGTTTTGAACGGTTAAAACGGTTTACTATCTACTGTATACAGAGGCATGTCATTATACGGACAGCATAGACATTTCTCCGACTGGTGGTTAAGTTACGAAAATAATATTTCGTTTCCTCTCAATCCAATTTCAAGGTGAAATTTAAAACTGTTGAAAACAATGTTGTGTAGCTCGAGGGAACAGCCACAGTTTCCAAATGTGTTGATAAATGATCATCTTTTTTTATAAGTGGTATAGAAACTATAAACAGCATATACTGCCAAAAATGTAATGTATTTTCCTGTGGAACCTGAAAGTTTGGAAGCACTTTGGGTGGTGTGTTTTAAGATTATGGGACTATGTTCCCTGTGTGTGATAACATTGGAGATTTTTGACACCAGCGGTTGTGTAGAGCTCATTAACTGTCCAAGCCTGCTGCGTGCTGGGGTCTGTTTGTCTTATATATTGTTTTATCTGAGATTGGCGTGAGAAGTTACACAGACATAAAGCTTTATTTACCTGTGCTCAGCTATTACTCACAGGAGGCCGGCACTGCCGTAAACAAATTTCGTTTTTATTTATGTATAATATTTTATTTATCATCAAAGGCCTCAGAAGCTGCCAATGCTAATTTGTTTGTCAAACTTTGCCCTTAAAACGGAAGATAAAGGCGAATGTGCAGAGGTCTGTTCTCAGTATCTGTTCCATAGAAACATTAATTCTGACACGGTGAAGCGCCAGGAGGTGAACAGCGCAGAAAAGGTGCAGTGATTACTGTGCTAATCATGGCAACGTGGCATCTTAGGTTTAGAAGCTGACACTTAGCTCTGTATTACATATGGCAGAATATGACCCTTCTTTTTGGCTAACGTGACGTGGAATAGTTGATGCCGCTCAAGCCTGCGTGGAGTGGGCGTAGTCTCCGGGTTTTTCCTCAGTGGGATGAACGGTTTGACAGAAAGCCACGGGAGCGGAGCGAGTTTAAACGCTGATTGATGTAGCGCTGGCTTTTGCAGGCCTGTGGCATAGGTGGAACAGGTGTGACTCTGCCCCTGAACATGGTTTAGACAAGCTCTATCACGGCACAATGAGGACATTGTGTAACAGCCACATTCTTGCCAAAGGCCCTAGACTTCTACAGGCGGCACTGCTGAAGGTGGCCATCTGTGAGCTTGGTTCCAGGTGAGGACAACCTAAAAAAAAAAAGTTTACTATATAAAGGCATGTGTGTGAGCCAGCTGTCTGTGGCTCAGACCAAAGGCCGAGTGCTCTAGTGCTTTCCTTACAAATGAGCTGCTTTCTGAAAGCACGTGGGCTTCTTTTAGAACCATGTCTATTTTTCAGAGCAGTTTCTGTCAGGCAAGGTAATGTGGACGTCATAGCAATAAGCACTTTGGATATATAGCATTTCTCTTCATTTCTGACTTTCATGAAGGATCAGATTTTCATGAAGTAAAACTAAAGGAGCTGAAGGTTGTGAGCTTCACAGAAGAGAGTTTCTTCCTGACGCCCCAGGCGAGCTTGTTTCAACCCAGCGTTAGGCGGGGGTTTTTTTGTGCCTTTTTTTTTTTTTTTTGAAGAGCATATCTCTTTTCCTTATGTGGCCTCAGCCCAGAGACAGCGTCTGAGCGCAGGAGAGTGACAGAGACGTGTGTTTTGTTAGTGAGGGTTTGGGTGTCTGAACGAGGTCCCTTCGCTGTTTTATAGTTTAACCAGCCTTGACTTGCTCCGTGGTGACATGCATCTGCTGAGTCGGACGATCGGCGTGTTAAGCTCGGGGCTGACTGCTGGGCCACGCTTGAAAGCCGCTTGGCATGTGCTGGTGCCTGCATTTTTCACCCTTGACTGGAAGCATATGCTCGGCACAATCGAGACAGTGTTAGCGTGTGGGTCCCAGGCAGCTTCCTACACATCTGGCAGTGCTTGGCCCTCCTTCCAGGTGAATCATCTCCCCTGGGAGAGTGGCTCGCAGCGCTGTGGCATCTGCAGAGTGGCAGGAAGTGTCTGATTCTGTCTGAGAATGATTTCTATCTCCACATGTTTTTCCAGTTTCATCAGCCGCCCCTCCCCGCCCCCCCAACCCCCATGCCCCCCCCCTCCTCGTGCCCCCTCATCACCGCTCTGCGCCAGGCTGCTGGTGACGTGATTAAGTCGGCCGTGGATGAAGGGATGGCTGACTGATAAAAAAAAAAAAAAAAAAAAGCAAAACGCCTGTGACCCTTAAACAGGAATGTCATGCACAGGATGGGTAATTATGTCCTGTGGCGCGATGTGAAACTCTAGCCAAGCCTACGATACTGCACCTTGTATCAGCCTGATTGGATGTGACACAAACAGATGTTTGTCACTGAAAATGTGTCTGTGCTCTGTTAGGAAATTACCCTGCAGTATTGTCATAATTAAAAATGAAAATAAACATCTTGTCCAGATGACTTTTGCAAATCCCGGCAGAGTGTGAAAGATCTTGCGGTTATTTACACAGCCCCTCTGTCTTGTCATGTATGTAAATAAAACAATTCATTATAACTTTGAACATTTCATAACCATAATAATTCCCAGCTATGACTTTTATTTATTGTGTAAATAATGAAATAAGTGGGGGTTTTTGTTGTTGTTTTTTGGTTTTCTATGCTGATATTAAAAGAGCAGATTTAGTGAGTGTGTTTTAGCCCCCCCAGTGACAAAAGCTGACAGAGTTTCACTGGAGAAGAGCTGACAGAGTTTCACTGGAGAAAAGCTGACAGAGTTTCACTGGAGAAGAGCTGATAGAGTTTCACTGGAGAAGAGCTGATAGAGTTTCACTGGAGAAAAGCTGACAGAGTTTCACTGGAGAAGAGCTGACAGAGTTTCACTGGAGAAGAGCTGACAGAGTTTCACTGGAGAAGAGCTGACAGAGTTTCACTGGAGAAGAGCTGACTGATATTCACTGGAGAAAAGCTGAAAAGCTGACAGAGTTTCAGTGGAGAAGCAGAAAAACAAGAGAGTGAGGCTTGGTTTCATTCCTTGTGTCATAAGATTCCGGGTTGAGTGTTGTCCCGGTTTTGCTGAAATATTGCTGTGGCCTTTGCGATGTGGTGCAGTCAGTGGAGGATGTGGAAGGCGAATAAAGGCGGCGCTGTGATTGGGCAGGCGCTGTGATTGGGCGGGCGCTGTGATTGGCAGAGCGTGATGTTTGTGCTCTTCAGCAGGGCTGAGCCCCTGGAGCTGTGCTCGCAGAGAGAGAGACAGATCCCTGTCCTCTGACCTCCTTTCCTGCTCCTCACAGCGAGAGCGCCGGTGTAAATCTGGAAAAATCTCTGGCCCACGTACACATGTTAGCACTGGATGAAACAAGAATGCCTGTATTGTAACGGCTCTGTTCTCAGTCACACGGTCACACACTCGTTCTTCAATGAAAATATTAATTGCACTGCTAATGCTATTCAGAGGGATTTTTTTAATGTCTTTACCTTTTTGTTAAAATGACGTAGTAAGTAGAAGTAGCCTATGATTAACATGTTAGAGTGATATAATCATTTTAATCAGCAGTTCATTGTTTGTGTATCAGGTTGGTTTTCTAGGTTAAAAAAGGTTGTGATTTAAAAGGTAGTCCACTCGTGCTTGTCTCTAAACAAATAAACTCTCGCATTGTGGCCAGTGCAGTCTGCCGACAGTCCTGCAAGTCCAAACACAGACCGGCAGCCTGGGGCAGTACAGGCGCTCTCTCTCCCCCGCTCTCCGCTGGGAATGCCGGGGACCTGTTCACGGAATAAGGGGCGTGGCTAACCTTCCCTGAACTGCTTTAATTACTCGCACATTTTAAGTGATCGCCGGTGACAACACACACATTAAACCCATGGAAACGAATGTCCGTGAAACCTGGAAATTTCTATTTGTTGTTAACCTTTCCGATTCATGTCTGTCAGACAGACCAGGTTTATCTAAGCGTCTTTGTTGTGAAGAAGGACTCCATAAGCAGGGGGCTGGTCGCCCTTTCACTTGGTTTCATGGTTAATTGGTGCCTGGTGGGCTGTTTTTGAGAGAGGGGTCGGGGGTGGGTAGCACAAGCTGTGGACGAGAGAAACAAACAGAGCCCTGCGCTCGGAGCTACAGACGGGCCTCGCCGAGCGTGCATTTCTCTCCATCGTAATGAGACCTAAACAATATGGAGGCACGCACAGGCTCTGAAAAACAATCTTCTGCTCCCGTCCTCTCTGTACGTACACTCACGTCTTCTCTCCAGAGAGCCTCGCCGCTCAGCATCCAGCGCTGACCCCAGGCACCGAGGGGTCGCAGAGTGTGTCTTTAATTCCTGCAGGTGAAAAAATTGTTTGACAACCCCATACTTGGTCCAGCCAAAGTGTGTGACCGGTGGAAAGCCTTCGAGGCCGGGGGCCGTGGGCTGAGGGCGGGGGCCGGAGGATTCTTACGTCGACTCTGCTTTAGGGGAAATACTGTTCAGCAGATCGAGCTGTTCGTCTGTCACGATGTGTAACGTTAACGAGAGAAAAGAGCCCCCCCCACCCTTTTTTTTCTCATTTGAATTATTTGAAATTTCAGTCGTCTCTCTCAGTGACACTCAGTCCTCTTTTATCTGAAAACCTTTGAAAGCCATGTGTTGTTCTCACATCATTCTCTCTCTGGAACCTTCTTTATAGCTGATCCATTTTTTTTTTGTTTTTTTTTGTTTGTTTGTTTGTTTGTTTTTTGTTTTGTTTTTTTGAGTGGCCAGACTTGGCAATGAGGTGGTTGGAACCTGACACAGAGAAACAGTCATACACAGTCTCCAATATCTGTGTTTGTCAAAGAGGGATTGTGGTTCATTCTCTGGGTGGACGCTGTTTTGTGGTTTTTCGTTTCCATCAGGCTGAGTTGTTGGATGTTACTGGTCAGACCAGTGGGAGAGGAGGGAGAGTGTGAGAGAAGTACAGACAGTCCGGGCCAAAGCAGGGGTCAGGCCGAGGGCCGAGCGGAGGGGTCAGGATCACACCCACTTCTCCCAGACTGAGTCAGTGAGCGTTCGGAGTGCAGGCTCCATGTCCACACAGCCGGCATGTTTTTATTCCCACAGGTGACTGGACCTGTGAAAACCACCCAACCACGCGGTTAACTTCATATCGCTCTGCAATTTGCTCTGTGTGAGAAAATAAAGAGGGATCTTTTTTTTTTGTCAAAGATGAATGTAAAAGGCTATTTTCGTTCTCCCGGCCGCATGCCTGAGGGTACACGTTTAGAGAGCGTTCAAACCTAAACTGGCACAGAACCAAACTTTACTTCAGTCCAGTCTTACAAGCCTCAGCAGTGCCGTGTACGAGGCTTACATCCCACACGGAGCAGAGACAGCGGCATCAGATGAAGCCCGTGCTCAGCTTCCTTCCTACTCAAAAGAATTTCTCTCACAGAGTTACAGGGTTCAGCACTGCCACCCGTTTCCTTCTCATCCCTGTTTCACTTTCACAGCCTCGACTGCTTTGCCTTGACTGCTTTGCGTTGACTGCTTTGCGTTGACTGCTTCGCGTTGACTGCTTCGCGTTGACTGCTTTGCCTGCTCTCACGGCTGTGACGTTTCACCCCTCAGTCCCCCGCCGGTGCTCCTGCTCACTATTGTGTAGTGTGAACACTGTCGGTGTGGCGAATCACAGATGCATAGGGATTAGTGAGTGCAGTGAGTGCCAGGTAGGTGTGTAAGAGAGTCCGATGACTCACCAGCCTGTTAAGAATGTCCTGGCCCTCAGGGATGCCTGGTGATGTGTGTGTGTGTGTGTGTGTGTGTGTGCTCGCAGAGGGAGCGTTGGTGATGATGCCACGTTAGGCTGGGCAGGTCAGGACTGAGGGCCACAGCCAGACAGCAGTGTTCACTCTGGTCATGATCTCCTTTGAATGCTAAGCGTTGTCCCTTGTTGAAAGATTCCAGAAACTTCTCTGCCTTTCAGGGCTCCTAGGTCACTCGTTTGTCATCATGACCTCTGACCTGTGCAGGCCAGTGTGCCGGGAGGAATGTCGAAGATGTTTACCTTGCCTGAGACTGATGGTGTCCAGGTGGCTCTGTTTTCAGTAGTCTGTTATTCCACCGCTGCAGAGCTTTGGGCTCGCGCGTAGACCTGCACGTCTTTTTTTAAAAAAGAAGGCAAAAAGAACGCTTTCCTTTTGGAGCTCTTAAGAATGTTGATCTGGGTCCCAGAATACAAAAGATGATGAATCATCTCGTCCCCCTCCGTGAAAAACAAGCGCTGATCACAAACGTGGGTAAAAAAACAAAAACAAAAAAAAGAGAGAGAGGGAGAGAGACACTTCAGTGTCATGTCAGGCTGTCAAATGGAGCTTGTTTACACAACCTTGAGAGCGCCACAAAGCTGAATAGACCCTCTCGGCTTTCTTCGGCGCTGTCTGCCCGACTCATCCTGGCTGGTTGACGGTCGGGCCGTAACGCAGTCGATCACACAACAAACAGTGGCGTCTGTAATGGGTCAGATAGAACGCTGCCATCTATCACTCTATCATTGGATATCCAGGATGGCTTTTTCCAAGTGCTCTCCGGCTGAAACTTCTGGAAAGTTTTCCGTCGCCCCCCCCACCATTGGCTTCTAAAGAGGCCATTAAACAGCGTTATAATGCAAACGGTAATTCTAAAGAGACCAAACAGGTGTCAGATGTAAAGGGTCTTTGACTCTAATGTAGCCATTACGCCCTGCAGAGGGCAGATTATCATAAAAGCATTTCTTCCTAATGTGGACGCGTCTGATCAATACCAGACAAGCAGAGTGAAGCACTGAGGAAGGGGAGTAGTTTTATTAATCTTTCTCCACTCTCCACTGACCCCATCATCGCTCTGTCATTACAACGTGTAAGGCTGACACATAAAGACTGCGGCGGGGTGGCCTGCACAGTGTACGTCTACACGGCGCGGGATGGCGGCTTTAGCCCCGACCTTTTACCGCGGACTTAATGGACTCCTCTGTCAACCTGAAACCGGTGCCTCTCACACATCGCTTTACGCGACGGCAAAAAAAAAAATCCCGTCTCGCAACCGCCAAGCTCTTCAAAGGGGCTTTAGAGAGCATCTTCTCTTTTCTGTATTATTGATTAATGTTTCTGACTATAAACAGTTGCTTAGTCATTTGGTAAAACAGAACCATGAGTACGTGTCCCTGGATACAATGAGTCTTTTTTTTTTATCTTTTCTTTTTTTTTTATCTTTTCTTTTTTTTTTTATCTTTTCTTTTTTTTCACAGGGTTTGCAAGTGATCGCTGTTTTAAATCTTTGGAGATCCTTCAGGGTCATCTCCCTCCCCGCAAAACTCAAATAAGAGAACATTTCTTTTTCCCTCATCTCTGTAGTACTCTTTTTGCCTTGTGTTTAAATGTGTGAATCTGGTTCTGAAGTTCTGACCCAGTCCTCTCCCGAGCCCATCTCTGTTTTTAGAGCACGCAAAGAGATTACGCCCTCTGTTCTGTTCGTTTTCAAGTGCACTTTTAGAACATCTAGGCTTTTACTGGCGCTGCGTTTTAGATTAAACTGGTCTTTATTAGAGCTATGCATGTGTCTTTTTATCATATCTAAAGAGGAAAGTGAAGCCGCTCTGATGTTCCTGATATTTGAACATCAGAGTGTAATGTCAGCGCGCGTTATAGAAACGACCACCTGATCACTGCACACACACATCTCTGCATGTTGATTCTTTTATGACCTGATTCTTCTGTTGGACCTTTGATATTACATTACTGATCAAATCGTTTCTATCCGCCGCGACGTTTACCGGCGTCGACTTATTCCAACTAACTGCTTCAGCCTGTTCGGCTCACGTCGCTGAAAGCCACACGGTAGAAGTGCCTTCATAAAGTGATGAGCAGGAACGACTGTTAAACTCTGAGAGCTTCGCTGAGACAGCCTTGCCTGGTGCCATGGGCGAGTCCAGTACCAAAGAGTTTCCTGTAATGGATTCCTTCCTGTCCCTCTTCCGCTGTCATCTGAAATGAGAGCAAACACGTGGACGTCACCCTGAGCCTCACTGGCCGTGTCTGGGCAAGTCTGCCCAGGACCAGTAGGGACAGATTACTGCTCCGTCGGTGCACAGAATACCTGCTCTCTCCCACTCAGACAACCTTCACGTTCATCTAGAGTCTCAGAATAGCTTACTGAGAGACTTAATGTGAAATTGACTGTAAGTGGTCTGTGACTCCCATCAGTTCAGTGTACCAGGTGTAGTCCTGTATAATGTGTAGTCATATCTAATGCTGCTAATCATACGATAATCTTTTTTTTTTTTTTCTCTGATGAAGGGGGCCTTGTGCTTGTTTTTTAGGTAATAGTTTTTGACTATTGTATTTGAGGGAGAGGCAAGAGTTGTATCAAATCCACCACCAGTAAAATCTACAGTAATGATATCTGATCAGGATGTTCATCTATAGTCATTGTTTGTTTAGCGGCTGATTTTTCCATCATATTTCGAAATTCCATGAATGTTGAGTAACACTTTCTGTCAAAGAGAAGCTTCCTAACAAACTTTGAAGTGGCCAATGAGACGGCTCCTGACTGGTTCTCTGCCGACACGTTACAGTCGATGCCAAACCTTGCCCTCGGGGAGGGAATAACTGCGCTGGAGTAATTCTGTTTAAAAACAGCAATCCTACAACCAGCAGCATCTTCATCCAGCTGAGTTTTTGGACTGATTTCCT
>NC_044496.1:1090000-1162500 GCF_902362185.1 Chanos chanos | reverse complement strand
GACAACCATTTTAAAATATTTATCAACCTGAACATTCATTTCAACTGTTATGAATAATTCTCTTAATTCCGGTGAATTATTTGGCCCTGGTCAACCTGAGCCCATGCCATGCAGACGTCGGCACGGTAAAACTGATTATGTTTAGCGGGAGTGCGCTGGTACCTTATCGCAAGAAATATAACATTTGATCTTCAGACAGTAAACTAACATTTCATACATTTCATCTTCAGACAGTAAACTAACATCTTATACATTTCATCTCCAGACAGTAAAATAACATTTTATACATTTCATCTTCAGACAGTAAACTAACATGTCATACATTTCATCTCCAGACAGTAAACTAACATGTCATACATTTCATCTCCAGACAGTAAACTAACATCTTATACATTTCATCTTTGTTCTGAGCTTGTGCAACAGGTTTTGTTTTACTGTATTCCACCAGGCAGAAGACTTCTGGTCGAGGTTTAGTCGTGCTGAACTGTGCTTAGACACCCTTCTTTGCTCGTATGTGGTTTTTCCTGGAATTGAGATTTGAGGGAGACTTGGAGTCTTTATGGATCATTTTGACTGATGTCGTCCTCGTCAGATTCTCAGATATCGCTCGCTAAAACTGGTTTAATCGATGTTAGACGCTACACACTGCACTGGCTCAGGACGACTTTCATTTCATGACTGATGTGTGTTTGTGTGTGTGTTCAGTTTGGGCTTGTAAATATCACACAAGCTGGAGACACCTCATACATTTCACAGTCTTATTCTATGATTATGAGACGTGATGTCTGATTTATTGTCAATACGTCAGGAGTTGTCCTCAGCTTTGATGTTTCATTAATGAAGATGTTTTATGCTACATTCGTTTTTTTCATCATCTGTGTCTTCTTTTCACTCTTCACATGTTTAACAGTCACTCATTTGTTCTTCTTCTTTTTTTTTTTTTTTAAATTAGTTTCTTCTTCTTCTTCTTCTTCTTCTTCTTCTTCTTCTTCCTCTTTTTTTGTTAGATTTCTCTTTCTCTCTCTGGCACTGAGTCTGTACATTGTGGCGGTTAGTAATCCACATCAGGCTTGTCCAAATTGATTTGCTCTACAGTAAATTATTTCAACAAGGTTTACTCGGTACCATGGGCAGAGAGCAGCTGTTGGCTCTCATTATGAATATTACTGAAACATTTCTGTTGAGTCTGTAAACGTCCGTGGAAACAAACAGTGTGAGTGGGGATTTATTGTAAGAGCCAGAGAGAACAGTTTTAATTCTGTTGCAACCAGTACTTTGGCTCCAACCCACAAATGACTTGATGCAAAGTTCCTGAGATCCCAGACATTAAATAATTCGCATTCTGGAGGATTTGATTCGCTCCATCCCAACAGAGATTTTGTATCAGCTCATTCATACGTTCCCAGGATGTGTGATGAAATCTGACCTTTCAACTGTTTTGTACAGTAATGGTGACCATAGATGCATTTGCGTTTTGCTTTTGCATTTGCGTTTTGCTTTTGTGGCAGGCTGCGGTCTAGAGTGGTCCTTTGCTATGGAGAATGTATGTGTTCCCTGTTTACCATTAGCACTACCGAGAGCAGAGCTGTTTCAAATCATGTGTGTCCTCCTCCATGGTGGTGCGGGGCCGTGTGAAGCGGCATCTGGGCTTCACGTCTGAAGACCTCCCTCCCACGGCTGCATGTTATCACTTACGTCTGAGGGTCACGCTGTGCTGCCCCTTTTCACAGACTCCCCACTTTAGCATGTTCGACGAGCCCGGCTAAAGAACCGGGCTTTATTTGAACTCTGACTAAAGAGAACTTAATTAGAACGATCGACTGCAGAGTGCTGTTAGCGTGGAGATTTACCACTCCTCCAGTTTATAGGCGACACTGTAAATACACGGAACAGACCGGAAAAAAAGTCACGCAGCAGAAAACCACCAACAGTGGAAGTTTCAAGAATATCTTCCTTCTTGTCGGCTGCAGCACTAGTTTAAATCTTAAAGGTTTTTCTTCTGTGGGAAGTGTTGTGTATTCTAATGAAACAGGAAAATATATGAAAGTGAAATCTGTTAAAATGTGTCTCTGACAATTCTTAGCTTTCCACTATTCTTTTTTTTTTTTAAACAGTTTAAGAACATAAATCGTGGCAGGTCCATAAATGTCAGATAAATCCAAAATGTTTTTAAGATTAGCACCTCTTAAATGTGTTAGTTCTTCCACTCTGTCTCTGAGAGAGAGAGAGGGGAGAGAGGTGCTGTTTTGTCTGGGTTCTCAGTGTGAGTAGCGGCAGAGAGGAGAGCCATGTGGAGGAATAGAGGGCAAAGTGACTCCTCCAGGAGAAAACTCCTCTCCGCACATCTGCTCCGCATTTCTCAGTCCACACAGCCCAACACCCAGGAGTCCTGTCACAGCCTTAACACACACCCTGAACACAGAGAAGATCCGATCCATCGTTTGTCTTTGATTTCTCATTTTAAAGAACACACAGCCTGATCCAGTCTGTGATCATATCGACTCATACCACATGAAACTCCCCCTGCTACTGGGGTTTTTTGTTTGGGGTTTTTTTTTTTTTTTTTGTGCCAATGAATTTAAGTCTTATCAGCAGGGAAATTGTTTTAGCAGTAGGTCATTTACCTGTAATTTAAAGTATCTGAGACAGTTTTTTTTAAAATATATTTTTATTTGGATGGAAAAGTCTGGTTGAATTTGTTATGTGTAAAGAAAAAAATTCTACCATCAGTTTGTAATTTCAAATTTTTGCACAGCAATTTCAAAAATATTTAAAAAATGTTTTAAGTGTTTCCATAAATGAGAAATATTTCAGCTTGATGTTGATGCATTAAAGAGAAAATAGTAAATGCTTAGTAAGACCATTTCATTAGGACCATATAACTGGGACACGTTTTTCTGTTGTGTTTCTATCTCTGGTTTGACTTTAAATGAACTAACGGAGCTGTAGTCTGGCGACAGGACTCCTGAGAGACATCTGTCTGTTTTTCTCTCCCTCTCTTTGGATCATAAAATAAGTCAGTAATTAAGACGCTACAGCAGGTGTGTGTCGGAGGCGTCGGACTCCCTCCATTTTGTGTTGGCCTGAGTAAGACTTGTGCTCTGGGTGTGCTGAGTGTGATTAATTACGTTGATAAGATTAATTAATTCCTTAGATTCATGACATTAATTAGATGCTCTTCATTGTCTGACCGATAAAGTTTAGATTTCCAACTTTAGGACAAAATATTTTTACATATCAAGTTCTTATTTTTCAATGAACCTCAGGTGTGTCTGCGGTTGGGGGGGACCATTGTTAAAGGGTATGTGGTCATTAACCTCCGGCCTGTGTCATATTAGATTAGGAAAGCAGAGGCCCCAGGTCCCTGTTGTCTGTTTTCAGCTGCGGGCTGGACTGACAGTATGAGCACCGTGAGAATGCAGCTTATGCATTATTCATAACTGAGAAGAGACGCAAACATGATCCTGACAGTTTAGCCTTCAGCATTAAATGTTAAATAAAATAAAATAAAATAAGATAAGATAAGATAGAATAAAATAACATGTTAGTTCGGTGACAATTGCCATGTTGGTCTTGGCTCCAGATGTAGATGTACACATTCTAAATTTTATAGTGACCGGCGATCAGGGTAATGGTCTTTAAAATCGATTTGTCATGTCACTAGAATTTTGATACTCAAGTGTATCATTTGCCTTTTATTGCCAACTGCGCGGGTTTGGGGTTTTTGTTTTTTTTTTTTCCTTCCTCATACATTCTGTGTGAGAAGAGCAGATCCGTGAACCGTCGCTTTTTCTCCATCGGGCGTCTGTTAGGATCCTCTGACGCGGTGGAGCGCGGAGTCTGAAAGATGTGTTAACTTCTCGTGTGTCATAGAGAGTGTGGTCATATCTGTGCCCTGCTGTCCCTGCTCCGCACAGAGGCAGATCTGAGGATGACCGCAGTCTCTGCGCCGTTCACAGTCCCCCTCACGCTTTGATTACAGCACTCTGAAGCTGAGATGGGCTCGACTGAAAGGGAATAATCATGACCTACAGAATGCTGATAATACTTAAAAATAAAAAGCATTCAGTGTTTCAAGGCTATCTCTCCGTGGGCATTAAGGATGCCGTTTTCGTGCTGTTGATTCCTGCAGCTTTGACAGTGTGTAATGTTGAGAGACTTGGCGTCTTGACCGAACCATGAGCCCAGTCTACTCACTGTCCTCACCTCATAGCACTTTAAAACTCTTAAAGAGCAGGCAGGAAGCGTGGCACATCAGCGGCACAACGAATACAATATTGAGCACTTGTCCTGGGAGATAAACCCCATTAGGTGAACAAGATCCCTCCCTGCCCACTATAAAGCGTCGTCTGGCCGACCATCGCCGGGAGCTTCCATTTTCCCTCGGATGATGTCGATGGTACAGGTGTGGCTGAGAGGCCTTTGTTACTGACGATGAGCGTGAAGAAACAGCCCTGCAGCTGTGTGCGCCGCTCTCCCTCTCTCTCTCTCTCTCTCTCTCTCTCTCTCTCTGCCGGGAGGGACTGTCGACAGCCGTATAGCACAGTCCACCAGCCGCCCTAATCTCCGGGCTGTCCTCCCCTGCTTTTATACAAAACCCGTGAGTTATTTACCGAGCATGGCCAGCCTGTCCTCTCTACAGCAGCTCTGTTGTCCCTGCACAGAGTCCGATCTTACAGGCAGAGGCGTTCAGTTGTGTCTTTATTCATTAAACAGATCACTTTTGTTTGTTTGTCTTCATTTGGGGTGAATCTGACGTCATGACTCGACATGCCCAGTGGAGTGAAATCTGTTTTCCGTTCGTTCTGTAGATGAAAATCACTGTCCTCACACGTGTGACTGAAAAATCCAACAGAATAATGCAAAGGATGACCAGCATAATTCATGACTGAATTACAGAACATAATCTGTAATTATTGTTTAAATGTTATGTATTATAAAATACTGTTAGTTGGACAGAGTTATTGTTGGCGTCGGCTGTTAGCAAATACATTGCACATGTGCATTGATGGACGTGGTCCTTTGTGTTTTAATTAGCTTTGTCTCGCTGTAACAGGCTATCTGCTGCACCCTGGTGAACTGTAACTGTGATGGTTTTAAACCTGGAAAACTGAAGAGACGGCAGTGCGAGCACTGTAAACATGGCTGGGTGGCTCACGGTAAATCCACTTCAAATCTAATCACACCGCACACGCCAGCATAAAAATGTATTTTTTATTGCAGTGAATGTTTCCCTAAACGGCCTGTTTTCATTTTCAGCACTGAGCAAACTGCGGGTGCATCACCTGTACCAGGGCAGTCAGGTGGAGATCGTCCACTCCAACGTGGTGTTCGACATCTGCAGTCTGATGTTGTATGGGACACAGGCCATACCAGTACGACTCAAAATTCTTTTAGACCGGCTCTTTAGCGTCCTCAAACAGGAAGAGGTTATTCAGATCCTCAACGCACTGGACTGGACCCTGCAGGACTACATCCGTGGCTACGTTCTGCAGGTGTGTACCCGTCTCTAAACGACAGGCTTCCCTGAGAGAGGTGAAGATGGGGGTAGGGGCATGGTTTGGGGGCTGGGGAGGGGCTGTCAAAGACATCATTTTCCACAGAGCTGTTCATTCACTTTTAATGTACGCCTCTGATTAGTTCTGGGGGGTCCCACTCTGCTTCATGAAATTTGTAAATATTATTTTGTCAGGACTACCACAAAACACAGTGGTGAGCCAGCGCGATGGCTGGGTTTCGATTTGCAGATCATCAAGCATTCAGGTTGTTACGTTTAATTCATGTTAGCTACCCTAATGGTGAATGTAAAATCAAATCCTCAGCAGGCCCCTCAAACGAACGCCGTGTGATGAAATATTTATCATGGTTACAGCATGAAGTTGCTGCGTGACTTTCAAAGACTGCTAACACTCATGTGTAATTACAGCCAAGCTGAGAAGCACAGCCACTTGATCAGTGTGAAGTCCTCTGTCCTCTGATCTCCCCTGTTCACTGACGCTTTCACCGAGTGTGAAAAATCCACATGATCTAAATGAAGAAAAATTAAGATAAAGATGAAACAGTAGGCCGCTGTAATTAGGCCTCGCCTTTTTTCTTTTATGTCTACACGCATTAAATGCAAAGATGACTCTTTATTTAGGGTTACTGTCAGTCTGTCAAAGGCTGTAGAGCATTTCAATTCCCTTCTGTTTGAATCCCTTAGTTTCAGATTCATAATGCAAATGAAATTCCGTGTCTCTCTGTAGGATGTGGCTGGCAAAGTACTGGACCGCTGGGTGATTATGACCTTTGAAGAGGAGATTGCTACGCTGCAGCAGTTCCTCCGGTTCGGGGAGACCAAGTCTATCGTGGAGCTCATGGCCCTGCAGGACAAAGAGGGGCAGGCGGTCATCGTGCCCAGCACCAGGACCAACTCCGACATTCGGACGTTCATCGAGAGCTGCACCCAGCGCGGTGCCAGTCTGCCCACCAAGGCTGAGAAGCTGAGCACCAGTAACGTGCACCACTTTGAGAACTTCGTCAACAGTATGGCCTTCATGCTGCCGTACCAGCTGCTGAACTCTGTCCCCGCGCCGCTCCTGGGCTCGCACCCAGAGTCCCTCCCGTTGGAGGTACCGCAGAGACGTGAGCAGCAGGGCAGGTCGGAGGAGGCCGTCCCGACCACAGACAGCAGCCTGCTGGGGTCCAGCTCCGCCTCCTTCACCTCAGACCTGGAGAGGAACGACAACACGTTGGATGGCAGCGTCACGAAAATGGAGGCCGAGGACTTTCCCATGAGCGATAACTGTTCGGACGGTCCCTCCACGCCTTGCACGCCATCCATCAGCTCTGACATCACGCAGATGTCCCCCGACACCAAGATGAGGTCCCTGGAGAAGAACGGCGGCAGCCTCAAAAAGGGCCGAGTGTTCTGCACCGCCTGTGAGAAAACCTTCTACGACAAAGGTACGCTAAAGATCCACTACAACGCTGTCCACCTGAAGATCAAGCACAAGTGCACGATCGAAGGCTGTAACATGGTCTTCAGTTCTTTACGCAGTCGGAACCGCCACAGCGCAAACCCGAACCCGCGGCTACACATGCCAATGAACCGCAACAACCGGGACAAGGACCTCAGGACCAGCCTGTCTCCACATGAGGGCAAAGATGGAGACAAGCATACCGAGTTTGGAGCGATGGGCTCCAGCGAAACCAGGTCAGTTCCCAACTATATCATTAATAACAGTGACTCCAAGTTGCAGAGCAACTTCCCTAGCATAAGCCAAAGTGGGATCCTCTTCCCAAACCTCAAGACAGTTCAGCCAGTGCTTCCCTTCTACCGCAGCCTGGTCACCCCGGCAGAACTGGCCAACACTCCGGGAAACCTCCCTTCCCTGCCACTCGTCTCCTCCTCCGTCCCAGGAAACCCACCGGTCATGGATGCCTCATCAGAGCCAGCGCCAAAGAAGAAGTCCCGTAAGTCCAGCATGCCCATCAAGATAGAGAAGGAGGCCGTGCAGAGCGTGGAGGAGCTGGCCGATGACTCGGGCTCCGAGGACGAGGCGCACCTGGCGGGCGCAGAGAAGAGCCGCTGCGACGCCGACGCCCAGGTAGGCGTGAAAGCCGCAGCTCCAGGGTGTGAGGAGCACATGCCCGTTCACTCCGCGGACAGGGAGAACGTCTCCTCCACGCTCAAACGGCTGTTTGACTCCTCCAGTGCAAATGCAGAGCAGTACTTCGGCAGTCAGGAGGAGGACAGGCAGGAGCAAGGGCAGGGACGTGGACACGAAGGCAGCGTGATCACAACCAGCTCTCCGTCTGACACCAAACAGAGAGACGTTCACAGTATCACCAGGGGGTCAGCACAACACGAGAGCGACGCCTTTGTTAGCAAACCGTCGGCTGACAAGCCGTGCAGTGATGTGTATGAGGAAGGTGACCACAGAGCGGCCAACGGCACGTCATTCAGAAAACCTGCCGGCGAGAGGGAAGCCTCAGAGATCTGCCTAGATAACTACAGTGATCATCATATTCAGATGGACCCTCAGGCAGTCAGCTCCGGTGACAAAGATGACATGCCCCATCACTGTGAGATCTGCAGTAAAACGTTCAAGAACCCCTACAGTGTGAAAATGCATTACCGCAACGTACACCTGAAGGAGATGCACATGTGCACGGTGGAGGGTTGTAACGCGGCTTTTCCCTCCAGAAGGAGCAGAGACAGGTGAGGTCAACAGCTACACTGTCATCTCATACAGTCACCTGCTCTGTTCAAAATAAAATATTCTAATCGCTCTACATAAACATATTATAAATACGCAGTTGTTTTGAGGTCCTGAGACATGTATGTTTTTTCAGAATGTATTCTGTTGGGTTTTTTAGGCACAGTGCAAATCTGAACCTTCACCACAAGCTGTTGACCAAAGATCACTTTGGAGCGTCAAGCACAATCTATTCCTCCTCCTCTCTTTGCAGAGACATTGCCAGTGACTTTCGGCATGACTTTCTCCCCAAAGAGTCCACGGCACAGACGTCCGTGATCTTTAAAGGAAATAACCGAATGGGTCTTGTCTTCCCCATGAGTAAGGCAGCGACGGAGAGCTCCGACGGCCCGGTGGGAGTGCAGGGGGAGGATGAGGCCGTGCTGGACCTCAGCACCACCTCCGTGTCCCGCTCAGGGGGCAGCGGCCACTCCTCCTGGGACTCGGACGGGGGCAGCGAGGAAGGGCTCCCCCTGGGGGACAGTGATGAGAGCTGCGACGGGCTGAGCCTCGTGTCGGGGGAAGGTCCGACCCAGGAGAGCGGGGAGAAGTCCCCGGGCTGCCTCGGCCAGCAGATCCAGGGCGGTTCCCCCATCACCTGCCACGTCTGCCACAAGGTTTATAGCAACAAAGGCACGTTCAGGGCTCATTACAAAACCGTTCACCTCCGCCTGCTTCACAAGTGCAAGGTACCAGGATGTGAAACCACGTTCTCCTCCGTCAGAAGTCGGAACAGACACAGTCAGAACCCAAACCTACACCGGAACCTTGCCGCCAGCACAGCCCTCGGCCAGGAGTAGTTCACACGTTCTTCTCAAGTTTCCTTTTTTTTTTTTTTTTTTTTCATTTTTGTTTTGTAATTTATGTACTTGATAATTAACACTCAAAAAAACAAACACACGTGACCAAGCAGCACTTTCTGGACAAAAATGCACACACAGTATTTGGAAGAGACCTCCAGTATTGAACAATCTTGATAAATTATATTGTAAATTGCAATGAGATCAATGGCATATTCAAAGTTAAAATATGCCTATTTTCTCATTAATAACACTGATGACATGTTCCATTCTCCTGCTTAAGTGATTATCTGTGTGTCATGTTGAAATAAGAAACATAGATTGTGACATGCATAGACACAGATCAGTATTCTGGGGCAGTTAACACAGACTTGCTATGACCTCATGGAAATCCGCAACATGTAAAGACCATAAATAAATAAATAGGTAGGACGTGAACAGTCAACTTCATTGACCTGAGCTGGCATGGCCGTCGGAATACTTCCCTCATTTCAAACGACAGTTCCAGTGTTTTTCCTGTGAGGAACTGAACCGATCCCTGCATTATTCCTAAATGTGTACCCATACTGAGCTACCATAGTCACAACCTCTGCTCCTTTCTGTTCTATGCACGTATTTGGTGGTAGGACATTGCTTGCCTTACTGACAAACCTACACAGCACACACTCTGAATCAAAGACTTCACATGACTGTACATTCTATTACTTTCAACTCTCTTATACGTAATGCTCATCTCATTGTGTCCTATTTTTGAAATATCAGACCAGTGAATTTTGTTGTTAGTTGATGTTTACTTGCTGTTCATGTTTCTTTGTGACTGGAGTATTTTGTGTTTCCACAAGATCGGCCGTGAAGTTTTCGTTTTGTGGCAGGTTTGGAATTGGACCCGTAAAATCTTTGTTAAAAAAAAAAATCCTTAAATGTTCCTGTAGTGTTCCAAGTCAATAAGTTATTGTGTATGGTGTTGTATGTATAGATTTTTTTTACACTGTCTTTGTTGTTAATTGTTCTTTAGATGGCTAAAACTGACCAAAGATTTCTCTCTCTCTCTCTTTTGAAATGTGTAAAGAAAAAAAACGTAAAATCTAAAAGAAGTAGTCAGTATTACAGCGTCCTCATAGCCACATCTCAAACCGCATCATCGCTCATTTCAGTGTTTGGACAGGTTCAGTTTTTAAAAAAAATAATAATACATCTGCAAAAGTCTGTAAATGATCTAAAGAAAATTCTATTTTTGTCATGGTGTTTTTATAGACAGACTGTGCTTTGGTAAAGACTCACAGGTGCACAGTGCAAAACTCTCTCAGACCAGAGCGTCACGCTGAGATTTAAGACTCGTCTGCAGTCAGGAGCTGATGTACTATATCAGAGTCCAACACTGGCGGAGAAACAGAATGCCTAAAGAACGCTTACAAACACTATGGAAATAAATGTTTATTTAATTGTATATTTTGTGAATAGAATCATTTGTAACCTCTGAAAAGCCAAAAAGAAACAAACAAAGAAAAACGACGACCCTGTGAGAGAAGTGTTTGCTATTGGATGCTTTACATTAACTGTCAATCAATAACACAGTGAGAGCTCTCAGAGGATGTCCTCTCTCTTCTCCAGACAGGTTTCCACACAGCGCCCTGTTAGTCATCACATATTATTACAGAAAACTCACCTGATGGAAAATAGTTTTGTGATGTCATTAAGCAGAATTTTGTAAAGAAGACAAAAAAAAAAATGTCAATACATGTTCATGTTTTTGATTTACTGTAAGACATTCATTCATACTAAATAAAAAGCCATAATTGTTGCTTCGCTGTTTTTATTTTTAGCAGTTTTTAATAAAAGATATTTCATGCTGAGCACAGTTTTATAAATAAAATTTCACAATGAGAATCTAATTTCTCACAGAGTTCTGACTTAACATAACGCTCAGTTTTAGGAAGTGGGTCATTTGCTTTGGTTAATGATAAGGGGTAAATACTTTTATGGTTTAAGCAAAAACTGAAAGAATTCAGAGATAATTTTATGACAGTGAAAACATAACACCCTGATCTCCTGGAGCAGGTTAATGTAGCATAGTCAGTAGACGGGTTAGAGTGAAACCGCCTTTACAACGTAAGAACTGTGGTCCTGAGACACACTGGAAGGTTCCGGGAATGAAAGTTTAATCGCCTGTCGGCACAGAGCAGGATGATTTCTGCAACCATGTACACATACACATTTCAATGTCACTTCCTCGCCGAATCACAATACCAATTAAAACAGCAAATCTGAAACAGAATTTCCCACAGCACCTGTAAAATAAAAAAAAATTTAAAAAATGATTTTTCTTCCTCTCCTATTGTGTATTGTATCAAATATTTTTTACTCCTTAGGATATGAGACTGTTGCTCGTTGTTGCCTGAATGCACTGAAAGAAACAGGGAGTTTATTAATAGGTAACTGACAATCTTGTAAGCAGTTTGAATGAATATATTTGATTTGTGTTTTCTACCTGTGTTATGGTGAATCCCTGTCTTTGTTTGTGAGTGTTAGTATGAGGCCAGTTCGCTGCTGTTCCATACAGGCGCACAGTGGTTCCCATACAGTCACACAGTGGTTCTCATAAGGCGCTTTCGCACCGAACAGTTCTAGGGTCTAATTCGATAGGAACTACCCCCTGTGGAGCTTCCCCTAGAACTACATTCATTCTAGGGCCTTTTTTCTGTTTGCTTTCGCACCGCCAGTAGGAACGCTGAAGTGACGTAAGCCGGCCGACGGTATAGCAGCTAAGAGCTGTTGTTTATGACTAACCAGGATAGGTGCACATTTTGAAGTACAAATTTAATGACTTTTAAGACCTTTTAAATACCTCCAAAAGGAAAAAAAGAACCATTACTGCGGCAAAAGAAATCGACAAACTAGACTACAGTATACGCAATGAGTTTTATTGAATTTGAATGACAGAAATATTGATTGCACATTAGATAACCTATAACTGTGTTCTCATTAACGAAAATAAAATTGTATGGCGATAGACCCAGTCCAATGGAGAAAATAATTTCCCAATGCATTTATGCATTTACCACCGCAGTAGCAGTGAATGACTTGATGGGCATAGTACTTTTCGGGTGCTAGCATAGCGCTTGTGCCTGACCCTTGCTCGCGGCATCGTGTTTTTTTTTTCCCCTTTTTCCCCGCCGCAGCCCTCAAATCGTAAGCTGGATAAACACATTCTTATTTTAGGTTAAAATGCGGATCACAGCCACACAAGCAGACACACAAGCACCTACCGAAGCGGAGTGTACGCTACCTCTTCAATGTACAAATATACATTGGACGTTGCAAAATGGTCATTGTTGGGGGATATAAAATACCGGTAAAATAAAACATAAAAACATATGTGCCCCCTCCTACAATTCCAGACATTTTGAGACATGAATATCAAAAGCTAAATGAAATACGTTCTAAGACTTTATATTTTGCACGGATCTTTAAAAATGGCGGTTGCAATCATCGTATACCTGCGTCTGGACCAATGGCTGTACACATACGTCACAAGGTTCCTATTGTGCTGCAAAAGTACCTACCCTGGAGTAGGGGCTAAAAAAGCCCCTCAAAACGGCGTTCTTAGAACTAAAATCGTTCTAAGTTCCTGCGGTGCGAACACGCCAAAAAGGGGGTACTTTCTCCAACAGTTCTAAGAACTATGAAAAGTTCCTCCGGTGCGAAAGCGCCTATACAGTCACAGTGGTCCCCATACAGTCACACAGTGGTTCCCATACAGTCACACAGTGGTTCCTATACAGTCCCACAGTGGTTCCTATACAGTCCCACAGTGGTTCATCATACAGTCACGCAGTGGTTCCCATACAGTCACACAGTGATTCCTATACAGTCACACAGTGGTTCCTATACAGTCACACAGTGGTTCCCATACAGTCACACAGTGGTTCATTCTAGAAATAGATGTAGAAACATTTTGCCTTGTAGGGTTAGTGTTTTATAATGATGGAAATTGACCAGAAATTACAAGCTTAAAGGTCTCTTTTAAGTGGGTGAACAAATACGTTATGCAATTCTTTAAAGAGGAGTTGAAAAAAAAACCCATTTCTACTGAAAGCATTACGTAACATCTCCTACTGTAAAAACGAGTGTTCGTACAAACTCAACCTGACCACTCAGCATGGAAAGAAGAAATTTCCAAGTTTAATTTGTCTGTAGTACAAGATCTCTGATTCTTCACATCTTTTTCTTTTCTTTTCTTTTTTTTTTTTTGTTTCGTCAGAGAGGCAATGTCGAGAAATGTAAATGAATAAGGGTTATTATATGGCATTATGTGGCATGTTGGAGAGTGAAGGTTGTTCCAGCTTTGTGGAGGTATATGGGGTGCTTACAGTGAAACAGTGCTTTATGTGGGCTGAGAGTACTCATACGCTGGTGCTATCGAATGGACAGACACTGTGGAGGAGTGTGAGCGGAGGAGAGGATGGATTAACCACAGGAACTTGGGAAACGGATGAATGTGAGGACTTATTCCTGGGCACACTTGCCACAAAAGGCCAGCAGGTGACTTCTGTCCCTCATTATACACTGTGTGTGTGTGTGTGTGTGTGTGTGTGTGTGTGCGCGTGCTGTGGGAGGGGCAGAGGAAGAGAGTAAATGAACTCATCTTATACAAGTAGTCTGTCAGTATATGAGTATGTGTGTTTAGATGAACCAACACACATTCATATACACCTTCTCTTTCCCTCTCTGTCTCTCTCTCTCTCTCACACACACACACACACACTCACACCTGACCCTGTGCAGCCCCTTGGACAGTCTCACTGTTTTACATTATTATTGAACACACACAGTGTGCAGAGACTGGGAGCTGATCAGTGTGTATGAGGGCTTACCCCCAGAACTGCCTGGGCAGACAGAATACAGGATGTAGATGAAGAGCAGGGTGAATCTCTACAGAGAAAGGCAACTGTCTCACACAGTGGTTAACATCATTCCACTGCTCACTTCTTCTGAATCCTCTCATTTTTTTTTTTTTTTAATTACTGAAGAAAATTTATCAAAAGTGTGTGTGTGTGTGTGTGTGTGTGTGTGTGTGTGTGTGTGTTATTTGTGTGCCCCACATTAAAGATATGGAGGGGGGGGGGGGGGCGCAAACCAAAGTTGTTATTAAAGTGGAGTTACATGTAAATGTTTAGTTTCCATTTTTCTAACACACTGCAAACACAGGGACTTGCGATTTAGTATCGCTGTGTCAGAGCTGGAGGACAACGTGGAAAACATTTGACAGAGCTTGCTATGAAATGCAACGGTGACTTTGAACTGAATTTAATCAAACTGTCAAAAAAATAAGTTAACAAATAGTTATTTCAGTCTGCGCCGTAACATAAGAGAAGCGCGAGAACCTTCTCCGAGTTCTTAGCGTTTTCGTCCGATAGCGTAGACAAGTTTCACCGTTTTTATACTCGGGCCTTGCACACAGGGAGGGATCGGTAGGTTTTTCACTGAATAAAAAGTGACAGCGTGGACCGTTTATGACCATGTACCACATTAAATGTAATTCACTTCATTCTGTGTAATGTTGCGTGTATTTGTACAGTTTGCCAGTGTTTTCTTAATGTTTCAGATTTATAAGACATATTCTATGCAAAAAAAAATTATATATATGTATATGGTTTGAAGAGCAACAAGACACTTTAGACTGAGTTAAGACAAGTCAGACGCTAAGCTCTCCTTCATTAATGTTGTGGAGAGAGTAATATTGGTGCTGAAGTGATTAATCAGAGTACAGGGGAATTATGGCTTGGTCGGGGTAACAGACGCCTACCCTCGTAAACAGAAGTGAGTGGAGAATTTTGATGAGAAAGTGAAGAATCAAAGTAGATGAATAATAAATTATACGATCAGTGCTGACATACATACATACATACATACATACATACATACATACATAGATACATATATATATACACACACACACACACACACACATATATACATATATAAAGTACATAAGTTCGAAACGCGAACAACGCCCTCTATCGGAAGCATTATCAGATTATTTAAATCAGGTCTATAGGCCAATTGCCCCCTCTTGTGTTGAAAAGTGAGTTTAACTGGTAGGCAGAACACATTCGACTTTTCGCCTTTGCTTTTCCCCTCTCCGTTTTGGACCCTGTGGACTGTGCGGCCCATGACAGTCGCCAGTGTCGTATGAGAGCTCAGGATTAATCTCTTCATTAATGAAGAAACTGTCTACAGAGTGTTTTATACCTTTACTGATGATATGATATATTGACAAATTCTTAATAGTCTTCACATATTACAGGGGCTTCTGTCACAATATTACAATCTGTTCACAGATTTTTACAAATATCTTACATATTTTATATATTATATACAGACAGAGACCTCAGCCAGATACAGTGTATACAAATAATCCCATTTTAAAGGATTTTGTGTGATTTTTTAAATTGCTATCTAATATCTTTTACACTGTCAACAAAATAAATTCATTTTTATATACTTATTCCTTTCAAGATCTAGACTGGAGACCTTTTTCTACATTCATTTAAAATTTGAAAAATCTTAAACCTGTAATATACAGTGAAATTTACACCTGACTTTATTTTAAAATGAAAATTGGCGTTCTATTTTAGTCACATTCATAAGAGTATATGCAACAGAACCTGGCATAATTCGTTTTAACGTATTATTAGCCCTCTCTAATCTGTTTACCGTTTATTCATGTTGAGACTAATGTCATTTAAGAGTGTTACAAGCTCTTTGGTACCACATGACCTTTTGGTAAAAGGAATAACTCATTTTATGACTATGATTACTGTCAAATTGCTTCTTTCTTTGAATCAACTTCCTCGGGGTGGTGAATGTAACCTATTATTGGACACGGGCCTATGTAAAGCCAAAATAGTGGCCGTGTCGCAGTTGAGTTGACAGTTCATACAAAAATTGTTAAGAATCCATATCCTCGGTGCTCGACAGTCTCACCGCGTTTCAAATGCATCAGGGAAGAATTGGGGCCGCTTTTTCTATTTCGTGCATGTTGTGGCAAATTACCAAAATCAACGGGAACCACATCTTCGGCTTTTCACGACGACAGGATTCAGGTTTCTTACCGTACTTTCTGTAATCTACACACACATTTTGTGATTGAAGAAGAGGAGGAAAGCACTGTTTCCAGGGCCTTTCCGCGTTTTAATTATTTATTTCCTCATAAACTGCAGTCTTGCTATCAAAACATTGATGGGAGATCATTTCCCACAGTGTTGCGAACCACTATAAATTTTTGATATAATTTTGATACTGTCGTAGTGTGCAGTTGAAATGGCTCGACCTCGGCCTCGGGAGTACAAGGCTGGAGATCTGGTTTTTGCAAAAATGAAAGGATATCCACACTGGCCAGCGAGGGTGAGTATGAGATACAGCCGAGTTGAAAGGCTGGGAGGCGGGGTTGATTCGAACAGTACAACCGGTGCTGCAGAACAGAGGATGCTGTTACGCTTCTTACTGCTCTTTCTTTTGGTTCTTCATTTTTCATTTCAAAACGACACGAGACACCACTTGTCCACCTTTATAGAGAAGCATAGGCTACATTGTATCGTGTTGGACGTACTGTAGTTCTAGTAATGTGTGTGTGGAAGGCATGACGTTTCGTCGATAAATGAGAATTATTCTCTCTCTCGTTCGGTGCTAAAATCCCTACAACACGTATTGTGTGATTATTTTGCCATGGTTAATAATTCAAATATGCCTGAGTGATTTTCAGGTTTTTACACTGGAATAGTTTTGGTGTTTAATGTAACAAGCTAAAAAAAATTAGCTCGTTAGCTTGGCTCGGCGTCGGACCGCCCTCCTCCGCTATGTGTGTTGTTGGCCATAGAACCGTCACAGCCTTGCCGAGCATTGTTTACTACAGCCTGTCACACCTCATGTTACCGGATTTGCCCGTTTGAATGAAAACCACTTTGAAAGATGCGAAGTTTCGGCGCTTTCAGCGCATACGCGCGAATGACATGCCGCCCTCTTGTAATTGTGCCAATAAACATTTACACGTTTATTTACTGTGTGCTCCTTTTGTAAAAAGGATGTTACCGTGAATGTGATCATCAGAGGCTGTTTGGTATTAGACGCAGTTTTAGCGTTTTATACCTTCAGATAAACATGGTCAAAACGTTAGATTCCATTTAGTTTACCTCTCCTGCTTGTATGATCAATGTACAAACACACCTGTCTTTCAATAACAGCAGCAGGACAAAGGCCAAAAGAGGACTAAGTTCTCCGCGCCTTAATATTATCTACACTGAACTTTAGACATGCCTATACGAGCGCATTAGTTAATCGTTTTGTTTTCGTCCTATGCACAACTGAAGCAAACACTTAGTCTACGTCTTTGTTCTTCTCTGAGTGACTTTATTAGCTTTAAACTTATGACAAGAAAACCAGCATCATGTAGAATGAATAATAGTTTCACCCGAAATCTCGTTTCTCGTGTCATTGAATTCACGAAAATAGGCTAATTGTTATTTTGAAAAGTGATTGTCTCTCACAATATTTTCAGCATTCACGTGTAATCTGAGAGGTTTTGTGCTTACAGTTTGTCGCCCTCCAATATTTTAATCTGTCGCATTACACGTGTTGCGTTCTCTCCTATAATGATCTGGTATGAGTACGTACTGTTAAGGAATTATGTATTGCTCTAGGTAAGGGAGAATAAACTCATAGATTTGAACGGTCCTGCCAAAGCAATATACAGGTGTATTACGCTTAAGATGCACTGATCTTCTACACAACAACTAAAACAGAACAACTTTAATGGACTTTTTTTTTTTTTTTTTTTTTTGACTATGTGATTTTTACAGAGGAGATAATAAGAAACTCTTGTTGATTCAGATAATCTACCAAACACATAGTGCAGTAATCATTGTCAGGTGAGCACCTCAGAGAGGCTGTGTATGAAGAAGCGCAGCCGTGGTTTCACTATGAAAGAGCCACGCGCCAACGACGTGCATTATATTCAGACATGTCGTTTTTACATTTCTGAATATAAGAAAAGGTTCATATGTCATGTGAGGAATCAATACATTTGATTTTATTTTTTTGTTGTTGTTTGTTTGTTTGTTTTTATTGTGGATATAGTTATAGTCTTGCCTTTATCGGTCCAGTTATGATCACTTTTCAAAGTGGATTTCTCTCCTGTTAGTTGCTGGAGCTTGTTTTTGATTGGGCAGATGCGGTGATTTAGTTTCACTTCCTCTAGTGCGTCTTCTGTGAATTCCCAGGGGAGCTTTGGCTCACTGCCGCCTGTTTTCCACGGGATTTTACTACTAGTTACTAGACATTTCCAGACATGTCAATGCAAAGTCAGGTACTCAGCAGGACCAAACAGAGTGAAAGACAATCATATTTGTGTTAAATTGATCTTAACAGCGTATTTATAACAGTATAATACTACATTAGTAATCCCACAGTTAATTTATACTGATGTTTTATGGCTCTGTGTAGTGTTTTAACTCAGTGGAGTGAAGTGCCTGTGATTATGTTTTATCTATAAGTGTCATAAACTGTTGTTTCTGTACTCAGTATCAGTGGCTGTAGCAGTGCCGTATGCAGGCTGACTGGGTCACATTAGCTGATCCTAGCCTTCAGAGCACTCCACTGCATGAGCATAATTGGCTCATTACCGCCCTACCTGTGACCAATCAGTCACATTGGGCTGTCCTTGCTCCTCCCACCCCCTCAGAAACTGCCTGATCAGGTGGCTGATCCTCTCTGGCCTCAGGCACAATTAGCTCCCCCCTGCTTCTCTCTCTCACAGTGATGCTTCTGAATAATGATAGGGGATTCACAAGTCAAATACACTTCGCTTGGGTCTGAGGTGTAATATGTCAGACTTCCTTGGCCTTGAGCTGTGAATAACCCAGTGAATGTTCAACTGGGGTCATTACGGAGCTGTGCATGGGAAGATGATCATGCTTTTTACGTGTGAAAAAAATACAAACCCAGAGGACCAGTAAAACATTCAACTCATCTCTTCCTGACACAACTGAGTCTGACATCCCAGGCTTCTGGATCATAGTGTATTTATATTTTACATAGGTTCTTTTTTATCATATATACACACATGTCCTTAGTAATATTAATGCCATCACTGTCGGTCTCCTGGCCATTTTACAGACACTTCAGTGTATGGGCTGTGTTTTGCAAATCTGGGACCAGTTTTATGTCATTTTTGACAGTATTAAAAGTGTTGTTCCTGTGAATGGTCCTGTGGATGATCGGTTTTACTGTATGGTTTGTAAACTGAGTTTCATTCATAATCCTAAGTGGCCTGAGTTTGAACTGGACTGAGCCCAGCTCGGACCGCTGCTTTGGTCACTCATAACCTTAAATGTTAATGATGATGTGAGAGGCACAACATTTGTAAGACTAACATGTCCATGAATGCATGACTTTCACACACTGAGCAGAAAAGATTCAACAAATCTCAACTCCTTCACCCGACTCACCAGACCCATGTCAGACATTAACCATGGTCCCCGTCATGCCAGTCCGGAGCTGCTGAATGGTGCAGAAAACAGTGTTGCTGTTTGGAAAATGATAAAATTGTGAAATATTGCATTTTCTTACGTCTGTGTGTGTTTTAATTTGTCCCCTCAGATCGATGAGCTTCCTGAGGGAGCAGTGAAGCCACCTGCCAACAAATATCCCATCTTCTTCTTCGGGACCCACGAAACGTACGCATGTGCATCTCTGCTTCATTAGCATAAAACCGTATGCGATAGAGTTAGTGTTAGTTTTCATGTATCTGCATTTACACAGAAGCCAGGTAGAAAATGAACAGTTCAAAAAGAATTTGGAAATCTGGGTATGATTTGGGGCAGCTGCAGTAGACCAGTATAGTCTAACGTCATTTCAGTTTTGTTGTTTATGTAGCTGTGTCATGAAACCATCTCACAGGTACTGTGGTTATTTTAGTGAGCCCTTTAAAGTCTCTTATGTCACAGTTACAACAACAGAGCCAGGGGTGTCCTCTCTAACTCACAGTCAGGGGTGTCCTCTCTAACACACAGAGGACTCCACACACTTCGATGTGTTTGTTTTCATTCTTCCGCTGTTCAGGTTCTCCTGACTTCTCTGTTCTTTTCTCTCTACAGCGCGTTCCTCGGCCCAAAGGATCTGCTTCCATATAAGGAGTACAAAGACAAGTTTGGCAAGTCAAATAAAAGAAAAGGATTCAATGAAGGTTTATGGGAAATTGAAAATAACCCTGGAGTGAAGTTCACGGGTTATCAGGTTGGTTACTATGACTCTAGGATGAGTTTCATTCAGAGTGGGCCCGACTGCTGCTTGCCTGACTGCCTGTATTAAAGCTCACATAGCTAAACCATCACAGTTTAATTTTTAGCCTTTTAATTTAACACTAGAGATGCATTCATTCCAAAATATAATTGCTGAATCACCATGTGTTTTTTAATTAGTGTAATCTCTCAGAGCCAGAGGTGTGTTTGATGCCAGTGTGGCTTGCTGTGTCTTGCTTGTATACTGAAGATTGCTTGTGTGTGTGTGTGTGTGTGTGTGTGTGTGTGTGTGTGTGTGTGTGTGTGACTCTGGGTTTTGTGTCCTGCATGTGTTCTGAGGATTGCTTGTGTGCGTGTGTGTATGTGCCTGTGTGTGCACGTGTGTGTGTGTGTGTGTGCACACGTGTGTGTGTGTGTGTGTGTGTGTGTGACTCTGGGTTTTGTGACTCTGTGCACGCAGGCCATCCAGCAGCAAAGCTCCTCGGAGACGGAGGGAGAGGGCGGGAACACTGCTGACGCCAGCAGCGAGGGAGAGGAGGGTGATTCTATTGAGGAAGATGACAAGGGGAAACTGAAAGGGGATAAGATCGGCTCGAAACGGAAAAAGACCAGCTCCTCAAAGGTATCAGAATTTTTAAAAGAAAAAAGAATGTGAGACTGGTGAGGATATGGAGGACATAGTTTTCTCTTTATAATCAAAAAATCATTGATGTTCATTGAATTGATAAATCTCCGTCTGCACATACACCCAAGTCTGCATGTACATCTGTAAAAAAGCTAAAGATCAGACAGAGTGGTATGTCTGTTAAACACTTATAGAGCAGACAGAGCGGTGTGTCTGTTAAACACTTATAGAGCAGACAGAGCGATGTGTCTGTAAAACACTTATAGAGAAAACAGAGTGGTGTGTCTGTTAAACACTTATAGAGCAGACAGAGCGGTGTGTCTGTAAAACAATTATAGAGCAGACAGAGCGGTGTGTCTGTTAAACACTTATAGAGAAGACAGAGCGGTGTGTCTGTTAAACACTTATAGAGAAGACAGAGCGGTGTGTCTGTTAAACACTTATAGAGCAGACAGAGCGGTGTGTCTGTAAAACACTTATAGAGAAGACAGAGCAGTGTGTCTGTTAAACACTTATAGAGCAGACAGAGCGGTGTGTCTGTAAAACACTTATAGAGCAGACAGAGCGGTGTGTCAGTAAAACACTTATAGAGCAGACAGAGCGGTGTGTCTGTAAAACACTTATAGAGCAGACAGAGCAATGTGTCAGTAAAACACTTATAGAGCAGACAGAGCGGTGTGTCAGTAAAACACTTATAGAGCAGACAGAGCAATGGGTCAGTAAAACACTTATAGAGCAGACAGAGCGGTATGTCAGTAAAACACTTATACAGCAGACAGAGCGGTGTGTCTGTTAAACACTTATAGAGCAGACAGCGCGGTGTGTCTGTAAAACACTTATAGAGCAGACAGAGCGGTGTGTCTGTAAAACACTTATAGAGCAGACAGAGCGGTGTGTCTGTAAAACACTTATAGAGCAGACAGAGCGGTGTGTCAGTAAAACACTTATAGAGCAGACAGAGCGGTGTGTCTGTACAACACTTATAGAGCGGACAGAGCAGTGTGTCTGTACAACACGTATAGAGCAGACAGAGCGGTATGTCTGTTAAACACTTATAGAGCAGACAGAGCGGTGTGTCTGTACAACACTTATAGAGCAGACAGAGCGGTGTGTCTGTAAAACACTTATAGAGAAGACAGAGCGGTGTGTCTGTAAAACACTTATAGAGCAGACAGAGCAATGTGTCAGTAAAACACTTATAGAGCAGACAGAGCGGTGTGTCTGTAAAACACTTATAGAGCAGACAGAGCAATGGGTCAGTAAAACACTTATAGAGCAGACAGAGCGGTATGTCAGTAAAACACTTATAGAGCAGACAGAGCGGTGTGTCTGTTAAACACTTATAGAGCAGACAGCGCGGTGTGTCTGTACAACACTTATAGAGCAGACAGAGCGGTGTGTCTGTAAAACACTTATAGAGCAGACAGAGCGGTGTGTCTGTAAAACACTTATAGAGCAGACAGAGCGGTGTGTCAGTAAAACACTTATAGAGCAGACAGAGCGGTGTGTCTGTACAACACTTATAGAGCGGACAGAGCAGTGTGTCTGTACAACACGTATAGAGCAGACAGAGCGGTATGTCTGTTAAACACTTATAGAGCAGACAGAGCGGTGTGTCTGTACAACACTTATAGAGCAGACAGAGCGGTGTGTCTGTAAAACACTTATAGAGAAGACAGAGCGGTGTGTCTGTAAAACACATATAGAGAAGACAGAGCGGTGTGTCAGTAAAACACTTATAGAGCAGACAGAGCGGTGTGTCTGTTAAACACTTATAGAGCAGACAGAGCGGTGTGTCTGTACAACACTTATAGAGCAGACAGAGCGGTGTGTCTGTAAAACACTTATAGAGAAGACAGAGCGGTGTGTCTGTAAAACACATATAGAGAAGACAGAGCGGTGTGTCTGTAAAACACTTATAGAGAAGACAGAGCGGTGTGTCTGTTAAACACTTATAGAGCAGACAGAGCGGTGTGTCTGTTAAACACTTATAGAGCAGACAGAGCGGTGTGTCTGTACAACACTTATAGAGCAGACAGAGCGGTGTGTCTGTAAAACACTTATAGAGAAGACAGAGCGGTGTGTCTGTAAAACACATATAGAGAAGACAGAGCGGTGTGTCTGTAAAACACTTATAGAGAAGACAGAGCGGTGTGTCTGTTAAACACTTATAGAGAAGACAGAGCGGTGTGTCTGTTAAACACTTATAGAGAAGACAGAGCGGTGTGTCTGTTAAACACTTATAGAGCAGACAGAGCGGTGTGTCTGTTAAACACTTATAGAGAAGACAGAGCGGTGTGTCTGTTAAACACTTATAGAGCAGACAGAGTGGTGTGTCAGTAAAACACTTATAGAGCAGACAGAACGGTGTGTTAATAAAACACTTATAGACAGAGCGGTGTGTCTGTTAAACACTTATAGAGCAGACAGAGCGGTGTGTCTGTACAACACTTATAGAGCAGACAGAGCGGTGTGTCTGACATGCACAGAGGTAAGGGTTTGATGTACTCTCTACACTACACTACAGCTGGTGTGTAATGTCTTTTCAAAATGCATGTCTGAATTCACCAACATTCAGTCATTTGGTCAGTCAGTCAACTGGTCATTCAGTCATTTGGCAAACACTTTTGACCACGGCGAATAGGCTCAAATTAGCACATCTCATTATGGGCTACATTGTGTGGGAGATGATCATGTGGAGTGGCCACATGCATATAATAAAATTGTACAATTTAATTATCACATTTAAATGATGTCATTGAATTTCAGTAACCTCTGCTAGACCGCATTAATTAATCCTCTGATATCATGAAAATGATGAACTAGAACATTAATAATAGTGTCATAGCTTGTAAATTAAGTTTTTACAACGTGCAGATATTTCAAATAAATAAATAACCTGGTCTCTATAGTGTGAGCTTGTGCTTAGCAACAACTGTTGCTTAGCAACAGGAGTCCATTGCGCCTATCAGATATTACATGCAACGATATAGTAGCTTTAGAGTGGCCTTATGAAATTGTTAAAATGTGTAGGATGCATATGATTTTGGAGTTTTAGGTTAGGTTCTTTTCTGGAGTATTGTTAAAATCCATTTTCTTTTTATGTCAGTACAGTGGTTTCTTGTTCAAATATTACTCTAATTTAATACTAAAGTTGTAGTCTTGCATTGGAGCTTTCACAATTGAATCAGCTGAAGCTGCTCTTTAAACCAGACCTCACAGTGTTAACCGTGTCGGACCCAACAGTGTTAACTGTGTCAGACCCAACAGTGTTAACTGTGTCAGACCTCACAGTGTTAACCGTGTCGGACCCAACAGTGTTAACTGTGTCAGACCCAACAGTGTTAACTGTGTCAGACCTCACAGTGTTAACTGTGTCGGACCCAACAGTGTTAACTGTGTCAGACCCAACAGTGTTAACTGTGTCAGACCTCACAGTGTTAACTGTGTCGGACCCAACAGTGTTAACTGTGTCAGACCCAACAGTGTTAACTGTGTCAGACCTCACAGTGTTAACCGTGTCGGACCCAACAGTGTTAACTGTGTCAGACCTCACAGTGTTAACTGTGTCAGACCTCACAGTGTTAACCGTGTCGGACCTCACAGTGTTAACTGTGTCAGACCTCACAGTATTAACCGTGTCAGACCTCACAGTGTTAGCTGTGTCAATAGCTACGGTTATATGCACACATTTGTATCATTCGGATTGAAATCATTCCGGTTGCTGATTCCGAAGGTACTGTTTACATGAATGCGATCGGATAGTTTGTGCGCATTTACATGTCACAAGCGTACAATCGGAATCCATTGCAAATGTAATGAAATGGCCTTGCACCGACCTGTTCAACGTAGTTGAAGGCCATATAAAAATCTCTAAGCCGATCGAAGTGTTCACATGAAGCATTTTCATTCCGACTGAGCTTGAATCAGATTATTAACAGAATATTAGGCTCCATGCAAATGCACCTAATGTTTCTTCATTTGACCTGTGGAGGGAAACCAGGCTGTCTGGAAAGCCATGTTTCCTCCATCCAAGTGTCAGGTGTAAAACCTCCATACTGATAGATCATGCTGAAATATCATACTGAAATATCATACTGGAATATCATAGGTGTTGGTGTGTAACAGCTTTTACTGCAGGCTGGTCCTATGGTCTGTATTTTGTTTTGTTTTGTTTTTGTTTCATAGAAGTCCTCAAAGCTGTCCAGGAAGTGCTCCGCGGAGGAGGAGCTGGATAAGGACGGGAAAGAGGACGACCACAAGAGCAGCTCTGACCCCGGCGACCCCGACAGTGACGTCCAGAACACGGCAGACAGCAAGACGTGCAGTCAAGGGGTAAACTCACAGTCACAGCGTTTTGCCTCAGTGCACAGATACAAACACACGTTTACTGCTCTCAGAATACACTGAGTCACCGGGACACGCACAGACGGGCAAAGAAACTGCCGTCATAACTCAGGCAGAGAGAGCTGCTGTGGGTTTACTTCAAAGAGGGTTTCCATGGAACTGTGGACTAGGCCTGTGGTAACGACAAGACCCAGACTTGTCAAAAGTTACAAATGAAGATTGTGAGTGTGCCAGGAACACACCCGTGTAATCTAAAGAATGCCGTGAACCAGCGAAGACGAGGGGAGAGGTTTTAGTCTAGAGGTCTTCTGCAGCGCTCGCTCGTTTTGTCTTTGTCCAAATTTGAATTTAGAAACAGAGACCTGTCAAATACTGAACACGTATATTGTTATAACACAGTCTATAGAATCACCAGCAGGGGGCAGGAATCCCCCATTTACAGCAGATTAGCCACCACAACAGTCAGAGTATGAGTACTGTACTTGCTTTTGACTACTGATTTGAAGCATTTTGATTGGGTGTTTGTATTTGTATTTACTGTCATGTGGTAGGATGGCACTGTCCATTCTCACATCTGTCCATTTCTCCAGCAGAACCAGCTACTCCGAGAAGAACATTAAACGTCGCAGAACCGTTCATCCTGGTTGTTACGCGATACTGAGATCACGTGACCATTGAGATAACACCACCTCACAAATTCAGAAGATCATAACAACTACCACCCTCTCACATTCATCTGTTTTTCATAATGTGGTCCGATAATGTGGTCCAATCCGACAAACATAATATTGTGGTCCAATCTGACAAACACAATAAGCTAAAACTCATTTGACGGAACACGAGCTCAGACTCTCGCGGACACACCCGTTCTTATCCTCACACTTTTCTATCGAAAGGCAAAATGTAAGATAGTTGTCAGTTGATATTAGCATAATTTAATAGCTTAATCTCTCACATTAAATTCATCCACACATTATCCAGTAGCTTTCTGTTTAAGATCAGAGAGAATGGCGTATGTAATCTCCTACTGGCCTGTTCATTTCAGCCCTACCTTGTGCTGCTCATCGCTCTGTGTCGTAGCTTGACATCGCTTTCATATACAAAGGAAAAAGAAGATGGACTACCTTATGGAAAAACTCTGTCTGTAAAGAACCATCCATACACTATATGTTACTCTTTTATGTAATCTGAAAAAAAGAATGGAAAAAGTAAAGTAAATGTTTGAAGTATTGTGCACAAACCGAGTTACATATTGTAACTCAATATTATCTCTATATATTTTATTTTGCTGTAGAATCTAGGACCACTGTTGTACCAAAATGCTCTAGATAACTGCTAATCTTTTTATGGAAAAGTGACATATTTGTTTCTGTGTGTTGGTGGACTTGGTTATGTTTTTTTTTATGCTTTTTAGTGGCATGCACACACTGTAGTAAACATCGCGTGAGACGAAGGTAAACTCGGTTCTCTTATGATCGTTTCCAGTTACCTGCAATTTTACATTTGCACTTTTTCAGCTAAAGGCAAAGTTACAGACTAGAACAGCGTCTGCGCAGGCCCTCTCGCAGACGCAGACAGGAAGCTGCACCTCTCGCAGACGCATACAGGAAGCGTTTTTATTCTTTGAGACTGCACTAATGGGTGCAACACTGGCACTGATGGAGCCAGTGCTCATTTAGTTCCACTTCTTCCTCCATATTTTAACGCACTCCGTAAGAACTCGCCTTTTTTTTTTTGTTCTTTTTCTTTTTCTTACCTTTGTTTATATAAAGAATATATTCTATTTATTTTTGATGATAGTTGATGAGACATCTGTGGTAACTGTAATCCCATCTGTTCTCTTCCCCATTATCTCTCCATCTTTGTTATGCTTGTAATTGGGACATTTTACATTTTCCAGGTTTGTAGTTTAATGTAAACTGTTTTTTGCTGTTTATTGACAAAAATTTTACAGAATAAACTCATTGGAATGCACAATGTTTTCTGCCTTACTGAATTCACCCATACATATCCATGCTGACTGAACTGATTCATTCAAAGATATGCATTTAAAGAACAAAAAAACCCCACTGGCTACACGTTATTGCCTTTATTTTTCAAGTCTTTCACTTTAACACCTTAAAGTAAAACTACACAAACAATATCACGTACTATTTGTGTCACACCGTGTGACGCTACAATCATACCTCACACAAAAAAATGCAAACGATTAGAAATCCAATACTGAGGTAATGTAGACTCAGCTTTAGCAACATAACAGGCACGTTTGTGACCGCATACAAAATAAGACACCCTGTGACTGGACAAGGCCTCCATCATTGAAATAACAAAGAAAACCAGATGAAACAAGCATGCATGAGCTTAACAGGAGCAGCTGTGTCATTCCACAGCCCAACCCCCCACCCCCCCCCCCCCCCCCCCGACTCCAAACTGGACACACGTCAGTGCGGTAACGAGTCTGTCACACCAAACGACTATTTAGACGGTATTTCACACCTGCTGGGGTTCATGGCAAACCCACCGACATTAAAATATAGATGCAATCAAAGACAGTGTATTCCTTTTCAGAAGGAAGGAATGTCCTAAACATCACTAACCGGAACCCGTGTTTGGAGTGGACCTCTGCGGTTTACTGTAAACCTCAGTCACTCTTCTGGTCCTGCGGGGCTTTAAGGAAGAAGGCCGGACTGGTCACGCAGCGGTAACTCAGAGCCTGGGGGACCAGACTGTACAGCCCGTTTACCATGAGGAATAAGAGCTGTCCTTCTGCTGGGACCCTGTAGGTGAAGGGAGTCCTGGTATGAAGGGAGGCACCAATGTGGGAAAACTGGGCCTTTGAGGAGAGAGAAGAAAACAGTTTAGGAATCACACACAGACTGCAGCCTGTTCCTGTCTAATGTTTTTCTAACAGGATGCGAATCATCCTTCGTGCCTTTAGAATCACGGGGCAGGACTGGAGCTGTCTCCGCTCCTTTTCCTGTGTTCCCAAAGCCGCGGACTTCCCCGCGAGGCTACCGCCTCGGCCCTGAGCGGGTAAGAGTCTCCCGAAAGACGATTGAGGTTGTTGCCTAGCAACACACCCTCTCAATCACCGTACAGTTCTGCTGGGCTATTAATAGGGCAAGCAGCTGACCTTTGCAGAATACCTTCATTCCTCCGCGTCTAAAGTCAGCGTTGGCTTTTGTCTCCCGCGTTGACTGATGGTTCGGGCTGCCGCAAAAACAAAGCCAAAGGCCACGTTCACATAACAACAGACCGCTGACGGCTAAGGCTGCTGTGGTGTGTTGCCATCTTTGGAAGTCAGCGCTTCAGCTGCTTCACATTAGCGAAGGGACAGTCACACAAAGAGAGAACCTCACACCAGCCGCGTTCATACCTTTTGTTTCAGGTTTCTGCTGCTGTGTGAGTCATCCACACTGTGCGTGTGCTGTGAACACTGATGTGTTTTCGTATATAGAAAGCTTAATTACCAGCCACTCCAACACTGTTAGCTGTGTTAGTGTTAGCAGTTCATTCTTTTCCCAGTTAGCTCACCGCATCTTGGTGCTGAAGGGCTGTGTGAACCCGTAGCCCAGACAAGGGTGTGTTCCAAATACGTGGTTTAGTGACTAACCTGGATTTAGTTAACTCAGAGTAAGTAGTACACCTCCTAATAGAAGAGCCCTATGGCTTTGTTTTGCTAGGAGAATGAAGCCATACGGCTCTTCTATTAGGAGGTTTACTACTTACTCTGAGTTAACTTATCCAGGTTAGTCACTAAAACACATACTTAGAACACCCCCCAGTTCTATACTTCAGTAAACAGTTATAAATAGCTACGCATTAGACTCTATCCTATGAACAATGCTGTTTGTCTCTGTGTGGCGTAAATTAGCCAGCTGTCCAGATCAAACTCACTGTTACTAAACCACCTGCCAACCACCTTCCTTTTGTATACTTTTACATACGGTTTTCTCGAAGCCGCCTGGGCATAAGTTTTCTTCTTCTTCTTTTTTTTTAATCAAGTTGCTGATTTTTAGGTGAAAGAAAGGAATTTTGCCAGTTTCCAACATTTCAAAATCTAAAAATGGTTTTAAAAAGTTATTATTCACGTTTTTGGAGAGTCCTTAGAGTTACACAATATTTTTTTAAATATCACAGGAAAATGACATACAGAAAGAGCATAACAGCTTCACCAGGAGACTACAAACGGTTGCATTTGTCAAATTTTCATCTTTTTTGGTCCCACCTGTGCAACTGCCCCAGAATGCACCAGTGTAAGGTCCGGAATCCACGCACAGCCCGGCACCACCAACCCATAGACTGTGATGATAAAATAGGGCACCGAGTACAGCATGTTCACCAGCATCTGTGTCAACAAAAACAATACAAACATCTTACCTTATGGAAAACAGACCAGATCTTCACCTAACATTTTTCTTTTTAATCGTTGTGTAAATTCATGTATTCAGATGCCATGTTTCAAAGAAGTCCTGAGGTCTCTGACAGCTGCTAATCTTTGGCTTGTCTGTGTATATTCTCCTCTCCAGAGCAGATGGTGTTAGTGAAATATCCATCAGATGTCAGTCTCTCTGTGTGAGCAGGTCACTCTGCAGGACACATTTGACCTTTAGCTTAGTCAGGTCCGCTCATCACCTGCATTTTAGGATAGGCAGACGGATCTCGGAGGTAAGGCTCATAGCTGGTTGTGTAGTCCAGACACCACTGCGCTGGACAATCCAACACGATCTACAGACAGACAACAAGAGACAATTCCAGACACACACAAGTTCATCAGAAACAACTCACACTGACAATATCGATTAATCTCGTAAAAGCTACGTTTCTCGTTGACATGGCAGAAGCAGCTTTGTCTTTATAAAGGATTACTGATGTCTGAGTGAACAGTCATAGAGTAAATGTAAAGGATTACTGATGTCTGAGTGAACACAGTCATACAGTAAATGTAAAGGATTACTGATGTCTGAGTGAACACAGTCATACAGTAAATGTAAAGGATTACTGATGTCTGAGTGAACACAGTCATACAGTAAATGTAAAGGATTACTGATGTCTGAGTGAACACAGTCATACAGTAAATGTAAAGGATTACTGATGTCTGAGTGAACAGTCATACAGTAAATGTAAAGGATTACTGATGTCTGAGTGAACAGTCATACAGTAAATGTAAAGGATTACTGATGTCTGAGTGAACAGTCATACAGTAAATGTAAAGGATTACTGATGTCTGAGTGAACACAGTCATACAGTAAATGTAAAGGATTACTGATGTCTGAGTGAACACAGTCATACAGTAAATGTAAAGGATTACTGATGTCTGAGTGAACACAGTCATACAGTAAATGTAAAGGATTACTGATGTCTGAGTGAACACAGTCATACAGTAAATGTAAAAGATTACTGATGTCTGAGTGAACACAGTCATACAGTAAATGTAAAGGATTACTGATGTCTGAGTGAACACAGTCATACAGTAAATGTAAAGGATTACTGATGTCTGAGTGAACACAGTCATACAGTAAATGTAAAGGATTACTGATGTCTGAGTGAACACAGTCATACAGTAAATGTAAAGGATTACTGATGTCTGAGTGAACACAGTCATACAGTAAATGTAAAGGATTACTGATGTCTGAGTGAACAGTCATACAGTAAATGTAAAGGATTACTGATGTCTGAGTGAACACAGTCATACAGTAAATGTAAAGGATTACTGATGTCTGAGTGAACACAGTCATACAGTAAATGTAAAGGATTACTGATGTCTGAGTGAACACAGTCATACAGTAAATGTAAAGGATTACTGATGTCTGAGTGAACAGTCATACAGTAAATGTAAAGGATTACTGATGTCTGAGTGAACACAGTCATACAGTAAATGTAAAGGATTACTGATGTCTGAGTGAACACAGTCATACAGTAAATGTAAAGGATTACTGATGTCTGAGTGAACAGTCATACAGTAAATGTAAAGGATTACTGATGTCTGAGTGAACAGTCATACAGTAAATGTAAAGGATTACTGATGTCTGAGTGAACACAGTCATACAGTAAATGTAAAGGATTACTGATGTCTGAGTGAACACAGTCATACAGTAAATGTAAAGGATTACTGATGTCTGAGTGAACAGTCATACAGTAAATGTAAAGGATTACTGATGTCTGAGTGAACAGTCATACGGTAAATGTAAAGGATTACTGATGTCTGAGTGAACAGTCATACAGTAAATGTAAAGGATTACTGATGTCTGAGTGAACAGTCATACAGTAAATGTAAAGGATTACTGATGTCTGAGTGAACAGTCATACGGTAAATGTAAAGGATTACTGATGTCTGAGTGAACAGTCATACGGTAAATGTAAAGGATTACTGATGTCTGAGTGAACAGTCATACAGTAAATGTAAAGGATTACTGATGTCTGAGTGAACACAGTCATACAGTAAATGTAAAAGATTACTGATGTCTGAGTGAACACAGTCATACAGTAAATGTAAAGGATTACTGATGTCTGAGTGAACACAGTCATACGGTAAATGTAAAGGATTACTGATGTCTGAGTGAACAGTCATACAGTAAATGTAAAGGATTACTGATGTCTGAGTGAACACAGTCATACAGTAAATGTAAAGGATTACTGATGTCTGAGTGAACACAGCCATATAGTAAATGTGAAGGATTACTGATGTCTGAGTGAGCACAGTCATACAGTAAATGTAAAGGATTACTGATGTCTGAGTGAACACAGTCATACAGTAAATGTAAAGGATTACTGATGTCTGAGTGAACACAGTCATACAGTAAATGTAAAGGATTACTGATGTCTGAGTGAACAGTCATACAGTAAATGTAAAGGATTACTGATGTCTGAGTGAACAGTCATACAGTAAATGTAAAGGATTACTGATGTCTGAGTGAGCACAGTCATACAGTAAATGTAAAGGATTACTGATGTCTGAGTGAACAGTCATACAGTAAATGTAAAGGATTACTGATGTCTGAGTGAACAGTCATACAGTAAATGTAAAGGATTACTGATGTCTGAGTGAACACAGTCATACAGTAAATGTAAAGGATTACTGATGTCTGAGTGAACACAGTCATACAGTAAATGTAAAGGATTACTGATGTCTGAGTGAACACAGTCATACAGTAAATGTAAAGGATTACTGATGTCTGAGTGAACACAGTCATACAGTAAATGTAAAGGATTACTGATGTCTGAGTGAACAGTCATACAGTAAATGTAAAGGATTACTGATGTCTGAGTGAACACAGTCATACAGTAAATGTAAAGGATTACTGATGTCTGAGTGAACACAGTCATACAGTAAATGTAAAGGATTACTGATGTCTGAGTGAGCACAGTCATACAGTAAATGTAAAGGATTACTGATGTCTGAGTGAACAGTCATACAGTAAATGTAAAGGATTACTGATGTCTGAGTGAACACAGTCATACAGTAAATGTAAAGGATTACTGATGTCTGAGTGAACACAGTCATACAGTAAATGTAAAGGATTACTGATGTCTGAGTGAACAGTCATACAGTAAATGTAAAGGATTACTGATGTCTGAGTGAACAGTCATACAGTAAATGTAAAGGATTACTGATGTCTGAGTGAACACAGTCATACAGTAAATGTAAAGGATTACTGATGTCTGAGTGAACACAGTCATACAGTAAATGTAAAGGATTACTGATGTCTGAGTGAACAGTCATACAGTAAATGTAAAGGATTACTGATGTCTGAGTGAACAGTCATACGGTAAATGTAAAGGATTACTGATGTCTGAGTGAACAGTCATACAGTAAATGTAAAAGATTACTGATGTCTGAGTGAACACAGTCATACAGTAAATGTAAAGGATTACTGATGTCTGAGTGAACACAGTCATACGGTAAATGTAAAGGATTACTGATGTCTGAGTGAACAGTCATACAGTAAATGTAAAGGATTACTGATGTCTGAGTGAACACAGTCATACAGTAAATGTAAAGGATTACTGATGTCTGAGTGAACACAGCCATATAGTAAATGTAAAGGATTACTGATGTCTGAGTGAGCACAGTCATACAGTAAATGTAAAGGATTACTGATGTCTGAGTGAACACAGTCATACAGTAAATGTAAAGGATTACTGATGTCTGAGTGAACACAGTCATACAGTAAATGTAAAGGATTACTGATGTCTGAGTGAACAGTCATACAGTAAATGTAAAGGATTACTGATGTCTGAGTGAACAGTCATACAGTAAATGTAAAGGATTACTGATGTCTGAGTGAACACAGTCATACAGTAAATGTAAAGGATTACTGATGTCTGAGTGAACAGTCATACAGTAAATGTAAAGGATTACTGATGTCTGAGTGAACAGTCATACAGTAAATGTAAAGGATTACTGATGTCTGAGTGAGCACAGTCATACAGTAAATGTAAAGGATTACTGATGTCTGAGTGAACAGTCATACAGTAAATGTAAAGGATTACTGATGTCTGAGTGAACAGTCATACAGTAAATGTAAAGGATTACTGATGTCTGAGTGAACAGTCATACGGTAAATGTAAAGGATTACTGATGTCTGAGTGAACAATCATACGGTAAATGTAAAGGATTACTGATGTCTGAGTGAACAGTCATACAGTAAATGTAAAGGATTACTGATGTCTGAGTGAACACAGTCATACAGTAAATGTAAAGGATTACTGATGTCTGAGTGAACACAGTCATACAGTAAATGTAAAGGATTACTGATGTCTGAGTGAACACAGTCATACGGTAAATGTAAAGGATTACTGATGTCTGAGTGAACAGTCATACAGTAAATGTAAAGGATTACTGATGTCTGAGTGAACAGTCATACAGTAAATGTAAAGGATTACTGATGTCTGAGTGAACAGTCATACAGTAAATGTAAAGGATTACTGATGTCTGAGTGAACAGTCATACAGTAAATGTAAAGGATTACTGATGTCTGAGTGAACACAGTCATACAGTAAATGTAAAAGATTACTGATGTCTGAGTGAACACAGTCATACAGTAAATGTAAAGGATTACTGATGTCTGAGTGAACACAGTCATACGGTAAATGTAAAGGATTACTGATGTCTGAGTGAACAGTCATACAGTAAATGTAAAGGATTACTGATGTCTGAGTGAACACAGCCATATAGTAAATGTAAAGGATTACTGATGTCTGAGTGAGCACAGTCATACAGTAAATGTAAAGGATTACTGATGTCTGAGTGAGCACAGCCATATAGTAAATGTAAAGGATTACTGATGTCTGAGTGAGCACAGTCATACAGTAAATGTAAAGGATTACTGATGTCTGAGTGAACACAGTCATACAGTAAATGTAAAGGATTACTGATGTCTGAGTGAACACAGTCATACAGTAAATGTAAAGGATTACTGATGTCTGAGTGAACAGTCATACAGTAAATGTAAAGGATTACTGATGTCTGAGTGAACACAGCCATATAGTAAATGTAAAGGATTACTGATGTCTGAGTGAACACAGCCATATAGTAAATGTAAAGGATTACTGACGTGTGCTTACCAAGCCTCTAAAGACGCAGAACATACTGGCAACAACGAGGAACAAGACAAATAGCAAATCCACAGGTCTCTGTAGTAAAGTCTTCTTTTGCACATCAAGCATATTCTGTAAAAAAGAAAGAAAGAAAGTCTTAAGAACTGTATTTGGGTTATTAATTTCTATTTTAATATACTCATAAATCCCTGGTCTGATTATGGGAGACACTGTGACAGTCTGTCAGCAGCCAGTGTTATCACCAGTGACCATCACCTAACCACACAGGGCTGTGATTTGAATCCGCAAAATCAAACAGTCAGAGCTTAATTTCCATGCTTTAGGTTACACACTTCACATCCACTGAGGAGTGATATCCGCCAGACTGTAGAGTTCGACTGATTATCGTTCAGGCCGACATACGTCATTATTCCGATCATGGGAATCATTGTTTTAACTGAGATCTCTGCTGAAAAATGACAGGCAGTGAAAAACTGGCCGATGAGCACAGCTAACACCAAGCATAGCTGACACTGAGCACAACTGACACTGAGCACAGCTGACACTGAGCACAGCTGACCGTAGCCTTTACACCTTTAAATAAAAGCCTATGCATTTATTTGACAAATTATGGACCTTTTCTGTACCTCCTGGGAGCACCGTACTTTATTCTTGAACATGTTAATATAATATAATCCCTACAGAAGAGCTCATCCACTCAGTGAGGTTCAGACTACAGAAATGAGAAGTATTACATATGGTGGTACAACGTGGCAGTTACTGAAACAAACATCTCACATCTTAATCTGAATCTCCCTGTTTATTCAGCCTTGCCACATTAACTCATGTTTTAACAGAAACACAACAGTTATACGCAGTAAACACAGTAAAAACTACAGTTTGGATAAGACAAACAGACCAAAATATCAAGGGCTGATTTGCAGGTGGGTTGATCTTGGCTTTAAGTGTCTCAGTTACGTAACAAAAATGAATTTGTAAACGAAGCTGCCGCTTTCCGTCACCACTGGCCTCTAGGGGGCGACTGACGTACCTTTGGCTGGGCCTCCTGTTTGCGGGGTTGACTGAAGATGCAGAAGCAAGACCAGAGTAACACCACAGCATGGAGCAACTGGATCAGGAACAGAGAGCTCACCTGGGTTCCATACTTTCCTGTGACAAACATTTCCATTACCACGCTGAAGCAGACTGTTCTCTATTCAGCCAGAGGTGGCGCTGTGACATGTTACTACTGAAAGTACAGGACATGGCCGAAAGTGCGCAGACACCCGCTCGTCAAACATCTTGTTCCAAAATCACGGGCATTCATACGGAGTTGGTCCCTTTCCTGCTGTAAGAGCCTCCGCTCTCTCAGGAAGGCTTTTCCACCACATGTTGTGAAGCTACTGCAGTGTTTGTTTCCATTTAGTCGCAAGAGCATCAGTGATGTCGGGCCCTGGTGTTGGGAGATTAGACCTGGCTCACGGCCACAACCTGAGAACCCAAAACCTCAGAAACAGCCCCTAACTGTTACCTCTCCTCCACCAAACTGTGCAGTACAGTAGGTATGGCGCCAAACCCAGATCTGTCCGTCAGACTGCCCGCGTGTTTTCTCACTCCAGAGAATGAGCCTCCGCTGCTCCAGAGCCCGATGGCAGCGGGCTTTACACCACTCCGGCCGACGTTTGGGATCGCACTCGGGGATCGTGTGAGGGTGCTCGGCTCCCAACAATCAGTTCTTGGGCTGGTGTCAGTTCCGAAGGCACTCAGAGGCAGTTGTAACCGCAGACGGACGGTTTTTACGCGTTACACGCTTCAGCACTTTATGAGTCTGTGTGTGTGTGCTATCACATCACGGCCAAGCCATTGGCGCGCCGAGACTTTTCCACTTCACAGCGACAGCATTTACAGCTGACTGGGGCAGCTCTCACAGGGCAGAGAAAAGACTTTTTGGAAAGGTGCCATCCCGTGATGGTAACCGGGTTGAAAGTCTCTGAGCTCCTCAGGAAAGCCCATTCTACTGCTGATGTTTGTCTGTGGACATCACATGGCTGTATGCTTGACTTCATACCTCAGGCAGCAGTGGGCGTGGTTTGGAGAGCCAAATCCACTAATTAGAAGGGATGTCCACATACTTTTGGCCATGTGCTATATTTACTGGTTACTGGTTAAAATGCTTATATCGGTTTATCCAGTTTGCCTCCAACCAAAAACCACATTAAAGCACCGGTATTGGATAACGGTGTAGAATAAATCACAGTTTGATGTTTACTGTATGTTTTGTTTAGTTTGATGCTTACCCACCAGATTTCCAGGAATGTATACGAGAGTTCGCATTAGGAAGGATCCGACCCAGTAAAGACCAATGGATCTGTAACTCTCCCTTTAAAAGAAACAGTACCAGTACATAACACAAATAAAAAACCAATGGATCTATAACTCTCCCTTCAAAAGAAACAGTACCAGGACATAACACAAATAAAAGACCCAATGGATCTGTAACTCTCCCTTTAAACGAAACAGTACCAGTACATAACACAAATAAAAGACCCAATGGATCTGTAACTCTCCCTTTAAAAGAAACAGTACCAGTACATAACACAAATAAAAGACCAATGGATCTATAACTCTCCCTTCAAAAGAAACAGTACCAGTACATAACACAAATAAAAGACCAATGGAACTGTAACTCTCCCTTTAAAAGAAACAGTACCAGTACATAACACAAATAAAAGACCAATGGATCTGTAACTCTCCCTTTAAAAGAAACAGTACCAGTACATAACACAAATAAAAGACCTATGGATCTGTAACTCTCCCTTTAAAAGAAACAGTACCAGTACATAACACAAATAAAAGACCAATGGATCTGTAACTCTCCCTTTAAAAGAAACAGTACCAGTACATAACACAAATAAAAGACCCAATGGATCTGTAACTCTCCCTTTAAAAGAAACAGTACCAGTACATAACACAAATAAAAGACCAATGGATCTATAACTCTCCCTTCAAAAGAAACAGTACCAGTACATAACACAAATAAAAGACCAATGGATCTGTAACTCTCCCTTTAAAAGAAACAGTACCAGTACATAACACAAATAAAAGACCAATGGATCTGTAACTCTCCCTTTAAAAGAAACAGTACCAGTACATAACACAAATAAAAGACCCAATGGATCTGTAACTCTCCCTTTAAAAGAAACAGTACCAGTACATAACACAAATAAAAGACAATGGATCTGTAACTCTCCCTTTAAAAGAAACAGTACCAGTACATAACACAAATAAATGTCTGTCTACAGTGCAGCACCAAGCTCACTACACTGCTGTCATTCTAAACGATACGATCTTTTCAATAAACTTCTCCGAACAACATTCTCGCGTTTGGATTACACACTTTGTTTACATTTCTGGATCATTTGTTCCCAGGCTAATTTTATCAGTCAACGCTTTCCATGAGAGAGTGTATTGCTCTTTTCCTTTTGAGTAAGTACTGCTGTAAACTTGAATTTTGCTTCATCCAAACATATTAAATGAACCAAACACAAAGTCTTACTAGCCCAGTGCCATACATACCCCCATGTTATTGCTGCAACCATTAGCAGATACATGAGATAGTGAGCACAGCCATCCCAATAGGAAATCATGTGTCCATGAGCAGTATTAATGTAGGGATCAGCCTGCAAGACACATTTACATACATTTAGAGATATAGAAATGACACAGACATGTAGACATACATACACACACACACACACACACATATATATATATATATATATAACAAGAGTAAAGTGCAAGATCACAAGATCATGTTTGTCCCTTTATGTTGTTAATGTTGTTAAAAACAGAGACATTTACCTCCTTTAAGTAAAATGTCATAAATCCATCTATGATGCCATCCTGCTCCAGAGCGATGATAAGGTTGACCACGCTGAGGAAAGCACAAACTGCAAACACTGCAGACACACAGCAGGTCAGAGGTCAGCTCACGATGACCTATCACAAACACTAATACCAGTGTGCATTGGTATACAAAACACTGCTACAGTGCTGAAAACAGGAGACCATATGAATTTTAAAAGTCATACAGTTTAATTTGAAAAGACATTCTTGAAAACACAGGGGAGTTTGGCGCTGATCCTGCTAGGTGATGCTGATGGACACCAAACTCATTGACATACAGTGGAGTATTTACCATAGAAAAGCGGATCTGTTGGTGCCCTTTTCTTGAGTAGAAGTCTTGCAAATATCGCTATGACAACAATAATTAATACAGCCGCATAGACAGCGATTTCAATACTAAAGAAAGAAAGAGAGAGAGAGAGAGAGAGAGTCAGTCTTTCCAAACTTTACCTCGAGCTGAATTCTATTCTCTTATGTTTTGCGATACAATATGCTGTCCCTAAACTCTCTCAAAAACCGCTCACACGACACAAAATCTCTGATTAAGCTTAACACATGCTGACACATTAACTGAAACACCTGAGTTAGTTTTAGGTTGAAATAAAAATTTGCTGTGTGGTGGGTTCCAACAACTTTAGAGTAGATTTCATTTTCATACAATATCAAAACATGTCATCCATTCCTTACCTGTTTGAATACAACAGAAAATTAAACAAATATGAGATTGGAATTGACAACAAGGACAATACAAAAACTCCTGTGCCCGCAGACGCGTTCATTGCAGACGGTCAAAAGCTTGACTCCTATGAACAGTTCTATGAAATCACATTCTATCAAAATATAGATCCTGCGTGTCGCGCATCCGACCGCCAAGTGTGATAGCTAGCGGCCAGCCGTCCCCGTCTCGCCACAGGCGTGTACTTGCCCTACAGGGGAATAACCTTTGAATCCAAAAGTCTTGATGTAACGTCATTGGTATTTGAGGCACTCCATTCGTCACAGGCGATGGTGGTGGTCGTTGCCTCAAGATGCCAATGAAACAACCACGTCTACATAAGACAATGGCATTAAATTATTGTTGTTTTTTTCTCTGATAAATTTGTATCTGTGAAACATGCTGCAACAAACTCGTAATTAATTAAACTGCTTACATAATTATTATATAAAAGATGTGCTTCGATGACTCTGGATAATATTTAATATAATATGATGCACAGGACAGAATGGAGAGAGCTATTTTGAGTACATTGACAATAACAACAGTTGTTAATTATACGGCGGATCTGTTGCCACCTAGTGGTAAGGGTTTTTTTTTTTCCAGGCAAGCACAAAGATTTGCGGAAGTGGAGCGGAAGTGTTTATCAAAAAACGTCATAACTACCCGACGCCCTGTAAGTAAATAGATTGTATCTCGGAGACAATACAACAATGTGTCGTTAAGATTGCACATTTAATACATCAGTTTTAAGATTAAGGTTTCACGATGGCGACAGGCGGTGGTGAAACCGCACCAAATACAGAAGGACATGCGTCTAATTTCGTCCAGTCCACTGGTGGGAGAAACGCTACTGGGGTGGCTCTGGTTGTTCCACCGAGTTCCCCACCGTCTGCGGGCCTCCATCGGGAGCCCATATACAACTGGCAAGCCACGAAGAGTTCCGTTAAAGAGCGCTTCGCTTTCCTATTCAATAACGAACTGCTGAGCGACGTGAAATTTGTGGTTGGTAAGGGTAGACAGGCTCAAAGAATACCAGCACATAAGTTTGTATTGGCTGCTGGAAGTGCTGTGTTTGATGCGATGTTTAACGGAGGCATGGCTACGACGTCTGCTGAGATCGAGCTCCCTGATGTTGAGCCGGCTGCGTTTCTCGCTCTGCTCAGGTACGCCATCGCAACTGTAACGCACCATGTTTCCTGTGCTGCAGTGGGGTTTTTTTGTTTTGTTTTGTTTTGTTTTGTTTTTTTTAATCAGTTGCCTCCTCACCTCGGTACTGTATTACATTCATAAGGTGCTCTTTACAGTGTGTGTGTTGGACCACAAGGTTTCTGGATTATTTTCTGATGACTGTATTTTTTTCCAGGTTTCTGTACTCTGACGAAGTGCACATCGGTCCTGAGACGGTCATGACAACTCTTTATACCGCCAAAAAGTATGCCGTCCCCGCGCTCGAGGCGCACTGTGTGGAGTTTCTCACCAAGCATCTCAGGGCAGACAATGCATTCATGCTTCTCACTCAGGTAAAGGCAGGTTACAGACAGTGTTAAAGAAACAAGGATATCTGTGTATCTGTCTCTTTCCCTTGTTTTTATAGCCTCGCGGAAGAAACTCAGTATGATGAATAATGACGCCCATTTTGGAGAGAGTGGATTTTTTCTGAATGATAGCGCGATATTCTCACCGAAACGTCTGCTCTCTGTCTCCAGGCCAGACTGTTCGATGAGCCTCAGCTTGCCAGTCTCTGTTTAGATACGATAGACAAGAGCACAGCGGATGCCATCAACGCAGAGGGATTCACAGACATCGATTTGGGTATGAGCTCAGTCCACTGGATATCATGTGTCGCTCTCATGAACTGCATGTGATGTTACAGTTATGTGTTTGTCAGTGCTGAACGCGTTTAATCCGTCTGTGCTCGTCCCTGCGTTTGGCGTCCAGACACACTGTGTGCGGTGTTGGAGAGGGACACTTTGGGGATTCGGGAAAGTCGTTTGTTTGGAGCTGTCGTTCGCTGGGCTGACGCAGAATGTTACCGACAGCAGCTTCCGCTCACGTCTGAAAACAAACAGAAAGTTCTGGGGAAAGCCCTGTCCCTGATCCGTTTCCCTCTGATGACCGTGGAGGAGTTCGCTGCAGGTAAAACTCCCAGACCAAAAACAAGAGAACAGAGCAGGAGGAAAGTAGTCACACACTATACATGAGATCCAGTTCTGCCCACAACTGGTTTTCAAACATATTTTTACAAGTGTAAACTATTGTTCTAATTGACTCCTACACAGGGACTATATAACATTAAAGAGATGATGATGGTTTTAAGGACAGTCTGTGTTTTTAATGTTTGTCAAGTAAACCACATGTTTACCATTACCTGTGTCATCTCCATGTTTTGCTGAAAATCTTTAGTCAGAATCATACTGAGCCCTGCAGACAATCTCACGCCCGTTTTCTGAAAAACACGCGTGAAACAAAGCCCTTAGTATTTCTCTGAGGTTTTCTGTGAAAGGCGTTTTATCAATGCTGTAATCTGCAACGTAGTTACAGATTTAACACTGACATGAACTAACATTACTGCTTGTGTCAATGTTCTTCTCCCCCCATGTTTGTGTGTATGTCTGTATGTGCGTGCGTGTGTGTGTGTGTGCGTGTGTGTGTGTGCGTGTGTGTGTGTGTGTGTGTGAAGAACAGAGGACAGAAATCTGTGAGTGTGTGTATCTGTATGTATGTGTGTGTGTGTGTGTATCTGTACGTGTGTGTGTGTGAAGAACAGAGGACAGAAATCAGTGTGTGTGTGTGTGTGTGAAGAACAGAGGACAGAAATCAGTGTGGTGTTTCTTTTGTGCCGCAGGGCCTGCTCAGACTGGGATTTTGTTCGATCGGGAGGTGGTAAATCTGTTTTTACACTTTACAGTAAACCCCAAACCTCGCGTTGACTACATTGACAGACCCAGGTGTTGTCTGAGGGGAAAGGAATGCAGCATCAATCGCTTCCAGCAGGTTGAGAGTCGCTGGGGTTACAGTGGAACCAGTGACCGAATTCGGTAGGTTTCCCTGACGACCATGTGATTGGGACCAGTCACAGAAATCAGTAGGTTTCCCTGACGACTGTGTTCTCAGCCCTTGTGTGATATTGGGGTTACTGAGAGCAGTGATAGATACAAGTTTATTTCCCTGTTAAATGCAGTCTTCCGTTGGCCATGTGACAAGGCTGGCTCTGAAAACAGTGCGTTCCTCCTCTCTGTAGGTTTAATGTAAACAGACGCATATCTGTGGTGGGCTTTGGATTGTATGGCTCAATTCATGGACCAACAGATTATCAAGTCAACATACAAGTAAGTTTATGATGTCCTGTCTGTGTTGTAGAATGACTGGAACCCTCTACAAAGATTGTATAAAATACAAAACACCAGTACAGAGTTATTTTATCAGTCTCCAATACTCACAAATACACAAAAAATAATTTATTTTGAAAAAATATTCATTTTGAAAAAGTCACATTTTTTTTTAGTTCGTAGTACTCCCATTCTAGTCAGACAGCCACCTCTTGAGACTGTTACAGCACCGAGTTACTGTCTGGTACAGCACCGAGTTACTGTCTGGTACAGCACTGAGTCTGTCATGTGTTGAGAGACTGACTTCTCTCTCCTCCCAGAAAATCACATCTCAGTCTCCTCACACACATGACCATGCCAACCATAACAAGGGCTTCAGGACTTGCATATGCAAAAGCAGCTCTGTAAAATCACAGCCCGTGTGTTTTATCTGATCCTGCAGTGGATACGCTGTGCCTTTTTTTTATCTGCGTCTTCCTCTCAGTGCCACAGAACTCTCTGTGTTGTCTTAGCCTCGTTTGACCATCGCGCCACTGTCGGTCCAAGCTCCAGTTCAGTTTAGTACATTACGGGCATTTACTTTGGGAAGTTGCTTTCAGTGAAGGCGTCCAAACAGCCTAATGGCTCGGAGGTGGCATCTAATTATAACTGCGGCCAAGTGCTGTAATTCTGTGCGTGCGTGTTTTTTCCGCACACACGGGCAAAATGCATTTATATCCCCTCATGACTCCTACTCCGCTGGTTTTAAACTGTAGATTTTGCTAAGCTAATGAAGGTCGACCACCATTTGTGTTTTAATTTGGGAGTTATTTCCTTTTCCCATGGTGATGGATGACACATGCCTGACACAGGCTCGTTTTCGTAGTGCAGTGAAACAGAGGGGAGTAAGTGGCCACACCCCCGTTCCTTTCCCCTGAACTCAACTTTCCCAAAGTAGAACATGGAACTGCCGATTCATTTCGGTTTGATTTGATGTCTGAACAGCTATGTGGGTGTCGTGCGGGGGATTTTTTTTTACATTTGTGTTTTTGAGAAATAAAGTATCACATGTTGGAGAAATTTGGCGCAGTTTCAACTGAATAATAGCATAAAGTCGATTGTTCGTATGTTTTAGAATAAAACCAAGCCCACAATCTGTTCATATTTCGTGCTGCCGTGTTTGCTGGTTTTCGTCAAGGGCCCCCTGAGTGACCTGCTGTGTGATATCTAACACTCGTTGTTTTATTTTCGTAGATTATTGAGAGTGATAAAAACCAAATACTTGCTCAGAACGATACGGGATTCAGTTGTGATGGGACAGCGAATACATTCAGAGTCATGTTTAAAGAGGCGGTGGAAATTTTACCCAACGTCAGCTACACGGCCTGTGCAACGCTAAAGGTGAGACCTCATTTAAATCTTCAGTAATTTACAAATGAGTGTGGAATGCGTACGCTCTTCATTTATCGTAGATATTTAAATTTGTTGTGTTATATGGAAGATTAACGGCTGTTGAAGAAAGACGTGATACAGTAATGAATATTTGTTCCACTGTCAAACGAAACACAGGGTCCAGATTCTCACTACGGCACGAAGGGATTAAAGAAAGTGGCGCGTGAAACCACAGCAGGGACCAAGACGACTTTTTTCTTCTGGAGTTCACCAGGGAATAATAACGGTACATCCGTGGAAGACGGACAGATACCAGAAATCATATTCTATACCTAAAATAGGGTATTCGTCTGTCAAGGTGAGACTGTTAACGAAAAAACTGGACACAGCGGCGACAGTGCCACATATCCAGGACCTGACACAAAGAGAGAAGGCATCACGGACAGGTGGCGTTTTTTCGGTCGTTGCTGTTTTTTGTACTTTTAGTTTGGTTTGTTATTTACGACTGTAACCTCCTTGATTCTGATTACGCTGGTGAGTGAGTACGCGTTGCCTTACGTAGGTCAGTTTGACGGTGTTCTGTCCAGTTGTGCTACCTGACGATATGTGCTACCTAGAGCACAGTCTTGGGATATGCTTGGGTTAGGTTTGGGGGCGGGGTTAGACCCTGCTATCGATTCGCCCCGTGGTAGAATTTCTCGACAAAGTAGCACAACTCGTCAGAACAACGGATAAATCCTTCGGTGTTCATGTCATTAGTCTGTAATCGTCTCTAGGAGCTTCGAAGTCATGCATGTTTATGTAAATATATCACTCATTCTTAAAGTGTTGACTGTGGGATGTACATTAGTCCTGTATTATGAGTTTTATTTTTCATGTGCTCTTTTTTCAAGGAAACAAAAAATGTTTTTCTCCTCCTCGTTGTGACTGACTTTCTGTTTAAAGAGGGCTGATCGCCAGTCCGACACGCTTTAATTTATGTAATTCTGGTCAGGTATGTCATTATTAAAAAATTAATATCATTATATTTAAGATAGCATAAATGTATATTTTTTAACCTTGGCAATTAAAAAAAATAACCAAACGTTCACACTTCATAACACTGTAATGTTCTTACAATGGCTCCCTTTTCTTTACTCCTATTTTTTCTTTGGGGGGGGAGGGGGGGGGGTCGATTTTGATAACACATTGTTACAACAAAATCTTTTGACTTTGATTCTTGTGATTTCACTGTCCTAATGACAGTCAACTCCTCTAGTGTCTCCTTCAGCCTCACATCCCTGCACATTTCAGGAACACACCCTCCAAGACCACATCATCCAGGCTTTGATAACTATCTGATTACCTCAGTCCCGTGTGTTAGAACAGGGAGAGATCAGAAACATGGGACTGACTGGGCTAACTGAACACAGTGATAACTGAACACAGAGATAACTGTCAAAATAACCAAACTGACCTGAGGGATGGAGGAAGCTTTAAAATGTCATGGGGAAAATAATGACCTCATGTCAGCACCTGTGGAGGTTCAGGTAAGCATGAAGTGCCATGTGACGGGCTGTGACTCTGACTCAAGCTGGGTGACTGTAGTGCTGACAGCCAGGGAGTCAGTTAAATGGTCCTGGGTATGAAGTGGATTACCATATGACCAATGAGAACATGACATTCAATGAGTTACCATATGACCAATGAGAACATGACATTCAATGAGTTACCATATGACCAATGAGAACATGACATTCAATGAGTTACCATATGACCAATGAGAACATGACATTCAATGAGTTACCGTATGACCAATGAGAACATGACATTCAATGAATTGCCATATGACCAATGAGAACATGACATTCAATGAGTTACTGTATGACCAATGAGAGCATGACATTCAATGAATTGCCATATGACCAATGAGAACATGACATTCAATTAATTGCCATATGACCAATAAGAACATGATATTTAGTGGATTACCATTTGACCAATAAGAACATGACATTTAGTGGATTACCATTTGACCAATAAGAACATGACATTTAGTGGATTATCATTTGACCAATAAGAACATGACACTGAAGGTTCTTAGCAAATCTGATCAATATATGGAGTCCTTAATGAAGGAATTTGAGATGGTGGACAGTATTACTTTAGGCTGTGCTGTTCCTAACCTACAAACAGCCCAATAACCATTCAGAATACGTTTCAAATCTCACAGGAAAAAGTCATTTTCACACACCTGTCTCACTCTCATCTCCACAGGTCTCATTCTAATGAACCTACAGCCCTATATGGACAGCTGGCTTGGCCAGTTACTCACAGAAGTGTGTATGGTAGAAAACACCTATTCTGCCATTTCAGTATTGTTATACACACCAACTCAGCACAAGGCAGGACTGCTGATTTGATGGCAATTTAAGCAGTATTTGGCAAAACACTTTTTTTGTCTTTTCACCAACAGCAGTTGTGCTGTGGGATAATTTACTTTTTTTATTTGATATTGCGAGAGCCCTTAGAGAGGGACTCCTCCCAGCATGCACCATGGTTTTCATGTACCTAGTTTTAGTTACCATTAATGTGTTTAGTATACCTTCTGTTGTGTCATATGTTGGGATGCTTCAGGGTGGGATGAGCCTTCAAGTCCTGTTTTTCTAAAAGTAGAAATTGTATAATTCACTGTGAGCAGCGTTACACCTGTAGTGGAGGACAGACAACTGAAATACTATTTTACCAAAACAATGCAATCAGTGGATGTATCCCTGAGTATGCGATATGATCAGTGTGACACTGTAACGTGAAAGATACCACGGCTGATGTCGTAAGTACAGTAATCAATCGTTTACTGTCTGTCCTGTCACATCTGCCAACACATTGCCTGTTAGAGAACCTCAGAGGAGGCAAAGCCTTTATCTTTACCGATCTCTGAAATGTATGTAAAGGTGTCTCTGGCCAAACACTTTTTCTCAGTTACTCAATAATTCAGTCTATCTAACCGACAGATAACTGTAGTTTAACTTGAAACCAAAGCAGCACAGTTTAAACATTCTGGAACGAGTTAATCTGGACCTATTCACAACTATTCACTAATGCCGTCTGGGCAAAACTGTGCAGAACGATTCCCAGCTTTGCCAAAAGCTGCAGTTCCTCAGTCCTTTGGTAGAGGGTGTAAAAGGGCCAGAGTCAGACCAGAGGCCATGTGTGAGCACACCCAGTCTTCACATCCACTCCACGCTGTGGATTTACGTAGTTGAGTGACTCAGTACACCAGGCCCATTGTGTTCAGTGTTAAACATCAGAACAGCGGGGAAAGAATAGATCACATACGTAGCGTCCATCTATGTGTCATACTGATTTCATCTCTCTGCTAACATCCTCAGCGAGAGAAATGAGAACCTCAATGAACCCTGAAGAAAAACACATATTTCATATGTGAGCACAGCCTTGAGCCTCAGAGCTGTGCTTTAAAGAACAGGATTGAGCCTGTTCGTTTTCTCAGTGCTCACCGCCCACATGCCGACAACGGGATCCACCAATTGTCCCTGACTTCTGTTTTTTTCTTCTCCAGCTGCACAGCTAATGTTAGGAATCCAATTCTCTGCCTCTCACTCACTCACCCAGTTACAGCAGGAAACCAGACACACAGACATGAGCCCCATCAAAGCATTCAATGTCTTAGAGATGATTTTTTTTGTAAACAGGGCACACGATTTCTAAACAAAATTAACATGTTTTGCCAGAGGAATGTTTAGAGTAATGCTTAGTTATTTATGGACTTATATAAGGCTATTTAATTAATGAGAGATTCTCTTTTTCACTGTTTCATAAGCCAGTCTTACACACAGACGTTTCACCTGCCAGGTTTCCCGTCTATCACACATGAGGGAAACAGATTTTACATTGCCATCAAATCTCTGTGTCACTGAGGAGCAGGTGCCCTTGTCTGCAGTGGGGTCATGGGTAGGTGCCAGCGATGTCCAGCTGTTAAACCTGATTTAATGACGATGAAATAAACGACCAGATTCAGGACAGGCCAGTAATTATCAGCGTGAACTAATGACACTAACTCTCACCCACTCCACAGAGTGAAGAGTGCTGAGTTCAAACTGCTGAGAATGGCCTGCGTGGACCGTGACGGATCACGTAAGGAAGAGGCCGCGTTAAACAGGAATGCTTTGTGCGTCATTTAGAAAGATCAGATACTAAAGCACAAGTACTATTCACCCTCTGGAAACTGTTGTACTGAATAATTGAATACGTCACGCTGGCTGTGGACTGAGATTTTGACCTTAAGCTCCGCCTCCAGCTGGAATCCAAATCAGAAAAAAAAAAAAAAATCAACATTTCACCTTCAGGCTCCCTCACAAACAGCACTGTAAATAAAACAGATATGTACATTATATATATATGAATGTGAGTGTGTGTTTGTATATATACTAATATATATATATATATATATATATATATATATATATATATATATATATATATATATAAAGCATTCCTCCCTCAGTCAATGCTTAAACTAGACTCCCAGACAAAATGATTTCCTTTATTCAGTAAACATGTGTTTAGCCGGTGCATGAAGTTTTCATTTTTTCTATTTTGTGATCAAAAGAATAGAATCTCTAAGCATGGAAATGTTTTCATGTAGTGTCAGTAGTAGAACTGAAACACAGCCTCCTTTGCCAGAGGGGAAGATGCTGCTTTGAGAGATAAAAATAGATGCTGACAGAGGAGACAGGAGGCATTAGCATATCGCTGCTCACTGTTTCCGTCCAAGACATCAGACACAATGTCATCATCAATATGAGTGAAATATTGAAAAACTGCTGGCTAATCTACCTAGAGTGTGTGTCACAAACAGAGAAATAGATTGGTGAGATTGGTTGTGCAAAAGCATTTTTGTTGAAACATTTAAAGAGAGAGAGAGAGAGAGAACTCTTGATTGCTCAGGTCACATGGCTATAGATGTAGTGTAAAGCAATATATTCACGCTCAGTTGGTCCCCTCCCTGTCCCTCGCCCACTGACACCAGATGTAGGTCGCAGTGTGCTGCAGGGCTGGGGGGTGGGGGGGGGGCAGGACAGACATGAGTGGAGAGCTCTTGAACAGTGGCTGAGTGCTGGAGACACAGCCGCCAGCCCTACTCTTCAGCCCTGTCACAACGCATCCTCCCCAACACACAGCATCAACTCCCACAGCTGAGTGGCTCCAACCAAAGACACTGGAGCTTGGAAAGATGGCCCCTCCCCAACTCTTCCCCTCACTCACACACACACACACAAAGACACATCACTGTTTCATTATTCTTTTTATGATAAAATGGAGGTCTACTTCTATCCCTTTCACTCTCTTGTTTCATTTACCCTTGAGAAGAACACGTGTCTGGTTGAATGGTGATGTTAAACTGCAGCACTGAATGCGACATTGGCCGTGACTCTGCTGCTGCTCCCTGGCTCTGTGGGTTGTCTGGGGCGAAGCTACTTTAATGTCAGTTGACTGTTCTGATGACGAGAGAGAGCCTGCTGTGTTTCAGCGTCATTTCCCTCCACTGTTTTCCTGGCAATGCACCTCACTGCTCTGTCTGTCTGTCTGCCAAAACACCTCACTGCTCTGTCTGTCTGTCTGCCAAAACACCTCACTGCTCTATCTGTCTGTCTGTCTGCCAAAACACCTCACTGCTCTGTCTGTCTGTCTGCCAAAACATCTCACTGCTCCATCTGTCTGTCTGCCAAAACACCTCACTGCTTTGTCTGTCTGTCTGTCTGCCAAAATACCTCACTGCTCTGTCTGTCTGTCTGCCAAAACACCTCACTGCTCCATCTGTCTGTCTGTCTGCCAAAACACCTCACTGCTCTGTCTGTCTGTCTGCCAAAACACCTCACTGCTCCATCTGTCTGTCTGTCTGCCAAAACATCTCACTGCTCCATCTGTCTGTCTGTCTGTCTGCCAAAACACCTCACTGCTCTGTCTGTCTGTCTGTCTGTCTGTCTGTCTGCCAAAACACCTCACTGCTCAGTCTGCCTATCTGTCTGTCTGCCAATACACACTCCACTGCAGATGAGGACAATGGAGGTAGTAACTTAACTCTTTTTTTTTTCTCCACAAAGGCAAGGACTCCACTCTCCTCAGTAACAGAGCAGGGCAGTGAAGCATGGTAAGGCCAGATAAGCTCCCTCACAGAAAACTGGAGCAGTGACAGGAGGCTCTGGTCAGTTTGTCAGAATACACTGTAACACTCAATGTTACACAGGTGGCTCTGGTCAGTTCGTCAGAATACAACGTAACACTCAGTGTTACAAACACTCTGAGGATATAGCTTGAAAAAAAGAATGGAAAAGGTTGTGTAGCTTGGCTGTAAAGTTTCCTTAAGAGTAGATCTCACTCTGACAAAATTAATTACAGCAGGCAGTGATACAAATTATTTGTGATATTTTAGGTTTTCATTGCAGTAATGAGCTATAATTGTAAGCCAAAGTGAGCGTGTTATATTAGTAATGCAGGGGTTACTCACATTAATTACTGTGGGGAAAAAACAGATGTGAGCATCATTAAAAACATCTTCATTAGACTGTGGCTACTACCTCTAAGCAAGTTTCCCCCCTACCACTCAGTTTATCAGCCGTACAGCAGAGTTATTCATGTCACTGCTATTTCCACTCCTGCTCAAGCTGTCTTCTCTCAGCGTAAAAGCTGAGGACCACCCTTCATCCAGACGAGAGATGCTCCAAATGTCCCAATCTGATTTCATACCTGCGAGGACAGCTGCTTTCCCACCTCCCTGGCTCTCATGTAGATCCGTGCTCTCCCCTGTTAAGACATGCTCACATATCCAGGGTTCATGCCGCATATACACCACATTCATTGTGTAAACAGGTCTGCAGTCAGAGGCTCTTTGGCCATGAATATGCATAATTAATATAAATTATGACATGTGAAGACAGGAGGTGAAGAGTGTTCTTACCATGAAAACATATTATTGTATATATTAATATAATGAATTACCATATATTATTGTTAGATTAACGCATTTAAACTTTTCATTTCCCAATGGTGTAAAAATGGTTGGTATTTCTTTTGTGCAACACGAGGGGAAGTTCCTTTTTATTTTTTTCCTCCTCGCCCTGCGTCTGGACCGGCAGGATTCCTCCGAGAAAACGCCATCGACATTTCTTAATGTTTACATGACTGCCTAGCGATGAAAGAACTCCTTTCAGTTGAATTTTTCCTTTCCCTTCCTGATTTCAAAGTCATCGGTCACGTAACATCTCTGATCAAACTGGGGTGGGCTTCACCGTGGCTGAGTGGTTCGCACTGTTGCCTCACAGTAAGAAGGCCCTGGGTTTGAATCCTGTGTGGAGTTTGCATGGTCTCCCCCGTGTTTGCGTTTCCTCCCACCACAAAGACGTGCATGCTAGGATTAGCACTCCTGTCACTGACCAAGACCTGGAGTTGGTCCCCAGGCACCGGCGGCAGCTGCCCACTGCTCCCAGCTCATAGCGTGTGTGCTCACTACTCTAGTGTGTGTGTGTGTGTGCTCACTGGTGTTAGGATGGGTTAAATGCAGAGGCTGCATTTCACTGCTCACTGTATGCGTGACAAAGATTCTTCATATATTTACAAAAGAATATTTGTCACAAATCTTTCATTTCCTTTGGGTTGGAGTTTGAACAGATGGTCTGATGCTTCATTCTGATCCCTCCTTCATCCTAATTTCACCCAATTAGGAATGTAATTACCCCAACCTCTCCTTAATCTCCCCCCTCACGTGGCAGCCACTTCCAGTGAGTGAAGCCTGAGCACTCTTCCTCCAACACGTGTGCCTCCAGCCACTGCACCTCCTCACACACCAACGCCACTGCACTGATGTGATGGTGATGTAACATGTATGTAGGAGAGCGCTTTTCGAGCGGCAATTCTTTCCAACTACGCAAGCGCTTGACTTTCAGTAACGACCAAAGTGCAGAGCATGGGAGCGTGACCCCAGCGGTTCCCCTCAACCCCCAGCAGGAACTCAGACCCTGAAGGCAGGACACACACCTGCACTCGTGCTAATATGACCTTCTGCAGGATTTGCATGCTGCCGTTCACCTTTGACCCTCTGTTCATTTTTGCATTCTCATATGTTTCAACAGCTGCTGCAGAGTATATGCACTTTAACATTAGGGAGTGGATTTCAAAATATTTAATGCACTTTATTCTAAATTTTAAAAAGTATTCTGAAGATGAATTCTACAGTTTATTCAGTTAACAGTTAAGCCTGAACACCAGCCTGTAGTAGCTGTAATAATGATCATGTCTTTAATTATAGCTCAGCATCTCTGATGCCAGAGGACAGACACCATAATCAATCGACATCCGTGCTAACCCCGCGTCAGGGAAACCTGCCCAGACACGTCATCGGTAACGTCACAAACAGCGCGCGCGGGCATATTCAGTGAACCACGGCAACAGTACTGCCAGAAATCAATGTAAATTGTCAGACAATGCAAATTGTCTGCCTATGTATTATCAGTTTTACAACAAATTATCTCAAACAAAAGGCGAGCACATGGCCCGTGTATCAAAGACAAATTAATCAGTCCCCGCAGGATACTGAACAGCAAGGGCGTCAGTATCGTTCATAAGATCTCTGATTGTATGAGTTGTGTCCTTGACCGTAGGAGTTGTGTCGGCTTGATTGCTGCCCACCGCTGTGTCCCCAGGGCCGGTCATGCCGATGGTGTGAGCCACGCTGATCTCCGGTCCACCCCCAGCCTCTGCCCCGTCCCCTGTACGGCCTCTGATCCTGGAATCTGAAAGCAACAAACATGTAATTCGGGCCGGGATCGCGTCCCTCCGCTGTTACGTACATGTAAGCCGATATGTGTAATGAAATAACTGACTTTACCGGTTATCCCAGCCGCGCTGGTGGCCACCTCCACGGCCTCGCCAATCCTCAACTAATGGTGGTGGGTCTATGGTACGCTGAAGGTATTCCTGATACTCTTTATCCTTCGCTGTGAAGCGATGGGCAAACTGTGCCTCGTAATTGTGCGTGGTTTCCTGACAACTGGTCATCCTACCTCAGGGGACAAATAAGAGCTAGTTAACACAGCTAACTACACGTTAAGACACATCCACTTCTAACCGTGCTTAAAAGCTAAGTAGCAACTTACAACGTTGTCTCAAATTATAAACTAGGTATATGCTGCAACTGAAAGAGTCTCTTAAGTCTAAAAACCTCAGCAGAGAAAAAACGAAACTTATCCATATACCTGCAAATGTTCGCGAGGCACACACGCCAGATCCCGCAGCACACCAGACACAGTGAATTGTTTGGTGCAGCACAAATTTCGTCCCCCAACAGCTAATAAACAGCGTTCCGCATTTTAGTTCATTACTCTGCGGAAAACTAATAGCAGATAACTTCTGTACCTCCATCTACTTACAACGTTAAATACATTTAAAAGAAGAAAACGCAGCCTTCTTCTTCATTTATATCCTTCTTTGACTTTGTGAATTCTCATGGGTACAGTTAACTTGTGGTCACGTAACTGTTCGAGTTACGTGACCACTATCAGTCCGCAGCCGTTAATATCTTTGTAAACTGTTCATATTTGTAGGCATTTGTATTTGTTCATATTTGTACCTGATCTGATTCGTGTCTCATAGACTTCAGTAATGTGGAGAAAGGCTTGACTGTGGCCGTGCCTGGTTACATTTTCTCTCTCTTTTTCACAATTAGAAGTTTATAAAAGGGATCAACATCCAAGCCGTTCAACAACAAACCTACTGTTTTTAACACAAACCCTTGGCATTTTATCCGCTAACACAGCAACACTCACACCTGATCCATCTACCAACCATTAAGCACTTGATTAGGTTCATTAAGCTTGTTACCTCCAGAACAAGCGTGACAGTGTGCTTGCTGTCTAATGGGTCTTCACAGGACTACACTGAAGTCGCGCTGGTTTATGAGCAAGAACATATGTAAGTTTCCTTTTTTTTCAATACAGATACCGCTCTCATTGATAAAACATAATGGAAATGTTGTTGCCTCTTTGCATTGCGCGCACCCTGTTGGTCAGGGAATCGTTTTCCCAGGCGACCCGAACTGGAGGTATTAAGTTTGAAGCGGTAGGCTAAATGTGGGAGGTTGTTTTGCTGTGAGCAGGTGGAATCCGCTCAGCGTCGCTGCTGCAGCTCAATATCTCACTCGTAATTCAAGCCCATCGGGAAGCGGACTCAACGGACTAATTCTCCGCGCTGCAGTTAAGAAGACATTGTCATACGTAACATTTTTGAAAAGATATTTTACACGTTACCAAAGAAAACTGCTTTTAGAAAGCTTTCTTCAAGCGTCGTCCGAAAACTTCGTTATTTTAAAAATACGACGACCTCATGAACACAAGGCATGGTGTCGGAGACATAGCTTTTTAGTTCATGACAGAATATCATATTTCAGTTCTGTCGCTGTCTTGTGTTGAGCGGGGCCTGATATGGAGTTAACAAAGAGCTAATGCCAAGTGGATTCATTTTTACTTTACTCCTTTCATATACGTTTTAAAATTTCAAAGGTTCACCTCTAATACAGTTGGCACATTGGAGATTTGTCCCAAAGTACACAGAAATGGGGTAAGTTGACCCGACTCGTGCGAGAGCTGTAAGCTTGAAAGCATGTCATGACATTTGCTTGTTCACGTTCGAGAATTTTTAACAGATCTGTTCATTCATTCGTTGACAGTGAAAAAATATATATCCACAGTAATGATGGCTTAAACGTCTGTGATTGTAGCTTATGCGTACAATGTATGTCAAAGTGATCATGATTTCGTTTTCCTAAAACTATTAAAAAGAAAAAAAGTTAACTTGAAAGAGAGCTTTCACGAGATCGAGATCTCTAACTCGGATTCATTGCATATACCTTGTGCCTTCACTGTCAGTACGTCCGGAGTGGATCCTACATTTGCTCGCATGTTTCCTTTTCTTCTTTGTCACCAGATGACAAACACCAGAATGTCTTCGAGGTTATGACAATACCTCGCTAATGGACATTTACGATTTATTTGCGAACAGCAATTACATCTTTTCCCGGTCTGACTGATAAGCGTTAATTAGTTGAACGTTCTGACTACGGTTAAGGCTCATAATGTAATAGTAAATTTACATTGGAATCTGAATGTCGCTGTGAGTGGAATATCCGCTATATATATATATATATATCTTATATCGGTTTTCTTATTAAATCAAGGTGGGTTTTTTAGCTTTTCTAAAGAGTGGTGAAAACGTCAGGGAGAGAGTCAACATAGCCCACGCATGAGCGAGCCTCGGCTATGCAAACATATGAGTGTATGAGAGAGACTAAATTTGGACGGCGTCCAGTATTTGTCAAGACCCATTGAACTGGGCAGATATTTCGTATTTTACAAGATACAAATATTTCTTATTCAGCAATTGAGTACTACAGTTTAGTACTTTCAGCTAAACTGTGTCGCTTTAGCAGGTTTCTGAGTTTAAGAGTGACCATGGTTTTCAGATGGTCTGCTGGACCGTTTGTGAAACGTACGCTTTGCGGATTGTTGTGGTTAAGTGTTTGAGTTCATCCTGTGGTTGCTTGCCTGGAGATGGTATGTTTATGGAGTTCTGTGTTCGGTGTGGTTCTTCTTTGTGGGCATGAACAACCTGTCTAACTTGCCCAAGAATGATAGCCAAACTCCTTCCCCACACGCGCAAGAAAAGCGGCTGAACTTGTTGGTCTAGGAAAATCAGTGGGTTTACGTAATGCCAAATTAATCGTCATCTAGTCTCGGTAGAGTTCAGCGAGTATGAATAGTTTCGCTCCTGTGATGATACTGCAGCTTGCTCTGATTAGTTTCGTGTGTTACCCGAATGTGGTCCGAGGTTTGTTCCTTGCACACACATTGGCTTTGGACATAAATTTGCCCATATCTAAATCACACTTATCTCCCGCCTTGTCAGTGCTGGTTAATTTGTAAAGTAGCCTATTTAATGCATGGGTATGTTTGTAATATTGTTTAGATCGCTGTAAGCACGGAAACATAGTCCTGTCTGGAAGCTGTCCTGCATTACTGGTGTCTTTCTCTTTATAGACAAAACATTGCTTTACACTTTTATTTAAAAACTGAGTAATTTTCATACAGCTTTTGCATTGGTTTGTATATTTTGTAAATTTTCAAAGTCCCCACACATTGCATTTTCCTCTATGAAAGAGTAAAGTTCATTAACATGGGCATTGATCTGCTCCTCTTCTCTTTTTGGGGGGGGGGGTGACTTTTTCCATAGTGGGTATAGCTCCTGGGTGTTTGTGTGAAGCAGAGTTATAGATTAACTTTATGGATCGAAGAGGCCTTTCACACTCTGGAATATAGCATTTCTCAGTGGCCTACATGGCCAGAGTGAAACGCTGATAAACAGAGAACACAAAGCATAGGTGAATTCCTCTCACATGACACATGGAGGGTTTTGTCCGGTCGCATGGCATCCAGTCAAATCCCACACCCTAATCAATGCAAAGTGTGAAACCATTAATGAAAACACAACTGAACTGTTGTCCGTTGAAGTGAACAGCATTTGGACCCCCTGTTGCCTGCCCATGTAGGAATCACATAAAGGCTTTCAGTAGTGAAGGGTCTATTTTACATGGTGATGTACAGGTGGGAGACTTGCACTGGGATCATTAGTCTTGTAAATGGCTTATCATTGATTCTAATCATCTTACATGATGTGATTTTTGTTGCCTGGAGTCTCTGCTTGGAGTCTCTGAGGGAAATGTTGGTCTATGGAGAACATATGCCAGGTGTCTCTTCCTTGTCAGAGAGAGAGAACTGTTAAGGTCAGGGCAGATAGCACTTAAAGGCTGGTAATCGACAGGGACAAACCTGCTGAGAGAGGAAAGTCGTCTTAGCAGATGGTGGCGGTCACAGCCATCTGCTCTGCGCTGCAACAGTGATCTAGACTATGGGAGCCAATTGTGCAATAAGTGTAGAATAATTGTTTACCCTCTTGTGAACTGGGCCCACAACACCCTGACGGTTTGTTCTACAAATATTGTAATATATGCTGTAAGTGCAGGTGGTGGCCAAGGAAATCAAGCTCCCCCATCAACAGAGCATTGCCTCAGATCACTTGGTATTAGAACATTGATTCCTTTTGGTCAGTTTCATTGTATTCTCTGGAAATCCCAGTGTGTCAGTTTTATAGAAATTGAAATGTGTGTGTGTCTGTGTGTGTGTGGAATGATTCTTTCTCTGTTACAAAATATTACACTGGGTTATAAACTGTCTAAATGTAACAACTACTTCTGAAGAGTATTGAGAATCTTCAGTCATTGCTCCTTATATGTTACCATCCTGTCTTCTTATAGGTTACCATCCTCTGTCTTCACAAGATGTTCCCTGGTTGCATTAAACTAGATTAGGGCTGGACTAGGACTAGTTATTCCCAACTTGATTAGAAGAGTACCTGCAGTCTAGCCTTTAGCAGGTTTAAACATTTAAATCGTTTGTATAATAGTCCTTAACCTCTTGTTTGGCTACAGCCCAATCCAGATTTAATTTTAATGTGAAACATACTTTTAAACAGATTATAACCAAAGCTAAATGTTGAATTTGCTTTGCATCTTAAAGCTGTGAATCAGTGTGTGACTGGTGCTGTGGTCAGTGGATGTGGGCTAGATTTTATTTATTTATTTATTTTATCTGCACTGTTTCACCCACAGAACGTGTTCCCATCACATTCGTGGTCTCTGTTTTTGACCAGAGTTCTGATTCTCAGTGAGGCATTGCCCAAATGCAGAGCACAGGTGCATATTTTCACAGATGGATCAGTCTCTCAGTCACCTGAGACATCCAGCAGTTCCAGTTTGCATGCAGTTAGCCTGAGTGGCATGTATCAGACAGTACATGAGAGAACTTGGCTTGGCTGGTAGTTAGCCATCCTCACACCCGAACAGACAGTTCCGTTCCAGTGCGGAAGATGTGGTTTATGATGGAAACTGTGGTAGATCGTGGTTAAAACTGTGGTTTATAATGGAAACTGTGGTTGATCAAGGCTTCATAGAACTGGTTGAATGACATTCCGTGTGTTGACTATGTGAAGAATCTGTGGAATGTGCTAGGTGGTAAATGTTTAGGATGTCTTTTCAGATTTGAACTGATTACAAAGAGAACCTTCACAGTCCCGGCTGGTGTTCTCACTGCCTTTTCACAGTGTCAGGGACTGTATACTGCACTACATACACTCTAACTGTATACACACTTCACTATACACACGCCCACCGAATACGCACTTCACTAAAGCCGGGACGTACATTTGCTTCTAGAAAAACATGACATGTTTTGGTGGTTTTCTTCACAGAACTAAAATGAAGAGGTGAACAGAGAAGTGGGACGCAGTAGTAAATGAACAGGTTAAAGGTCAAAGAGCTAAAGTCACAATGGAATGAGTTTGACTTAGTCTTAGCACCTGATCAAAGCACGTGACTGAATCTGTGAAGTTTTTCTTCTTTCTCTCCAGAATGAGCTTTGGAAGTGTCAGAGAAAAGACGGCGTCACACAGCACACAATCACAAGTCTCATATGTCACACTGATGAGTAAATGATCAGAGATTCAGGGAGTGTACTCTTAAATCGTTGCTCTAGAGTGCCTCCTGCCACCTTGACTCTGCAGTGAGACAGGCCTTTTTCACTGCCCGCGCCTGACTGCAGTGAGACAGGCCTTTTTCACTGCCCGCGTCTGACTGCAGTGAGACAGGCCTTTTTCACTGCCCGCGTCTGACTGCAGTGAGACAGGCCTTTTTCACTGCCTGTGCCTGTCTGTCCTATGCTGGACCTGGGCTGATTCTGTTTTGGTGTAAAGGCTGTGCTTTTTAGGTAGATGCTGAAACATTTAAACACCTCAGGGAGTTTGTCTTCCCAGAAATCCAAGCAGTCGCACGTAATCTACAGAAGCAGGCGTCTCTGCAGCCGCCACTGCTTTACACAGCTGTAGATGGAAGGGTGCACGGAGCGACTCGGCTCATTCTCGGTGGGATATTTAGAAAGCGTAAGTGATCATTAAACATGAAAACCCAACTTGTCTTGGAGGTCCTCTATACAGTGAGGCTTGTCCAGGCACTGACTGAGTGTCTAAGAGCAGAACTCCCACTCACCAGTAAATTATTCAAATTCACCTCTGTTGGCAGCCACATTAGGGAGGGACCTGAAAATCTCCAAGAAAGTAAAATGTTCTCTTAAACAGCAAAATTTATAAGTTGTATCTTAACTCTCCTTTTTTTCACCGTTTTAGGGTTTGGTTTTGTTTTGTTTTTTGTTTCTCTGTGACGCTACTTAAGTAGCATTACGCTGCGATTCGACTGTGTTCGACCAGATGCAGGCTTTATTGCTCGACCAGACACAGGCTTTATTGCTCTGATATGATCGCAGGGCCTACATATACTGATTACCACTCTGACCTTTGGCCTGTGGCCTGGATATGGTGAAGCTGTGCTTTTTTTGTCGTTACCCTTGGAAACAGGTTCATCTGCATAAAGCCTGATATCCAGACTTTTGTCATGACTATTGTAAATGAAACAGGGGAAAGAGAATATCAGATGTATGGGTGTGAAGCTGTCACTCAGACTAATGAAGGAATAGAGTATTTCACTGTGTGCTGTGTGTGTGTGTGAGTATTGAGAGTATCTGACTGTGTGCTGTGTGTGTGAATATCTCACTGTGTGCTGTCCTGTGCTGTGTGTGTGTGTGTGTGTGTGTGTGTGTGTGTGTGTGTGTGTGTGTGTCTCTCACTGTGTGCTGTGCTCTGTGTGTGTGAGTATTTTGATTCTCTCACTGGGTGCTGTGTGTGTGTGTATGAGTATTGAGAGTATCTCACTGTGTGCTGTCCTGTGCTGTGTGTGTGTCTGTGTGTGTGTGAGTATTGTGACTCTCTCACTGGGTGCTGTGCTCTGTGTGTGTGAGTATTGTGACTCTCTCACTGTGCTCTGTGTGTGTGAGTATTGTGACTCCCTCACTGGGTGCTGTGCTCTGTGTGTGTGAGTATTTTGACTCTCTCACTGGGTGCTGTGCTCTGTGTGTGTGAGTATTGTGACTCTCTCACTGGGTGCTGTGCTCTGTGTGTGTGAGTATTGTGAGTGTCTCACTGTGTGCTGTCCTGTGCTCTGTGTGTGTGTGTGTGTGTGTGTGTGTGTGTGTGAGTATTGTGACTCCCTCACTGGGTGCTGTGCTCTGTGTGTGTGAGTATTGTGAGTGTCTCACTGGGTGCTGTGCTCTGTGTGTGTGAGTATTGTGACTCTCTCACTGGGTGCTGTGCTGTGTGTGTGAGTATTGTGACTCTCTCACTGGGTGCTGTGTGTGTGAGTATTGTGACCCTCTCACTGGGTGCTGTGTGTGTGAGTATTGTGACTCTCTCACTGGGTGCTGTGTGTGTGAGTATTGTGAGTGTCTCACTGGGTGTGACTCTGCATGGTCTCAGTACTCAGGGGAAAGTTGTGGGGTGAGTCAGGGATTCATCCTTCTCTACCTGTGAGACCTACACTGCAGGGGCGGCTGTGGGGGGGGTTTGGGTGGCCTGTGGGGCTGCTCTGTCACAGTCAGATGTATTAATAAATAAGTATTTTCTGGAACATTCTGTGTTTGAGGGATTTTTTTAGGGACCAACGTTTCTAACCTCAGGCCCTGCAGATCTGCAAGGTTTTGGTTTTTTTTTTTTTCCCAAATCCAGATTTGGCAGATTTGATCTGATCAGAGCTTTGATTAGCTTTAGGGGACGTCCTTCTGATGCACTACATCACTAATGTGTGTCGGACATGTGATGCTGGTAAATGTAGCATTAATCTGTTTTAATATAAACGACCCACGTTTGGAGAGGAACTGTATCTCGCGTGGTTTCATCCATCTTTGAGGGCTGTGATTGACCTGCTCTCTCTTCACAACTCAGCCTAATGCTTATTTATGATCTGTAATCAGCATGTCATTAAATAAGTAGCCCCACACCTCACTGCGAGCCTTAAGACCTGGAGCTTTAAATGGTTCAGGTTTGTTTATGCGAGGCGTCTGTCAGAGCGCTGTGCTCTGATGGTCTTCTGTAAAGAGTTCAGGGGCGTGAGGAGGTGTTGTGCATGTGCGTTCCACAGAAGCCTTCTCAAATTCCTCTTATCTAGAGTAGGCGGTGCAGCTGACAGAAATCCTGTGTGAGGCTTGCCTGGTTGTGTGGGTGTAGTTACTCCAGATGACTGGAAAATGGGTTTACCGTGTGGAGTGTGTGTGAGGTTCGCCTGGTTGTGTTGGTGTAGTTACTCTTGCTGACTGGTGGATGGGTTTATGGTGTGGAGTGTGTGTGAGGTTCGTCTGGTTGTGTTGGTGTAGTTACTCTTGCTGACTGGTGGATGGGTTTATGGTGTGGAATGTGTGTGAGGTTCGTCTGGTTGTGTGGGTGTAGTTACTCTTGCTGACTGGTGGATGGGTTTATGGTGTGGAGTGTGTGTGAGGTTCGTCTGGTTGTGTTGGTGTAGTTACTCTTGCTGACTGGTGGATGGGTTTATGGTGTGGAGTGTGTGTGTGTGTGAGGTTCGTCTGGTTGTGTTGGTGTAGTTACTCTTGCTGACTGGTGAATGGGTTTAAGGTGTGGAGTTTTGTTTGAATCCACACTGATGTTGTGGCTTTGGAGATCAAAGTTAACATCCACACAAACGCATGTCTTCCTCCCTGATCCAGGACCTGCTGCCTCAGAAAAGCATAAATCCTGTGAAATAAAATATGGCGGTAGAATTGATTATAATGGACACACATAGATTAAGAGAAAATCAAATTCAATTGTTGCGTTTTTGAAGGAAAACGATGTTGTTAAATGTTTTGATTTCCATGTGCAAATTCAAAACTGATTTAATGAAGACTGTGTAAGGTCATCTACATTAAGCAATAAGCATCTTTCTCAATCCATCAAAACCAAGGCACTGAAATTCTTTAGTGTGTGCTGCTGAGTGACATCGTTGTGTTTGTGTGTGTGTGTGTGTGTGTGTGTGCACTTTAGAGACGAAGATTAAAGTTGATGTCCTTAGTGCAGGAGTTGGGTTGCTGACTGGTGGCGTGTTTAGCCCATGTTTACTAAGTACAAAAGGTCCATAGGGAAAAGAGAGTGTTGAAAATGAGGGACGAGGCCAGCTGACAGGGTCCACACACACACACACACTCACTCATACACACACTCGCTCACACGCACGCACTCACTCTCTCACACACACACACACACACGCACACACACTCGCTCACACGCACGCACTCACTCTCTCACACACACACACACACACACACGCACACACTCTCGCTCACACACGCACACACTCTCGCTCACACACACGCACACACACTCACATGCACACACACACGTATGCAGAGCAGTGCGACTGGTATGTTGTTAAGATTGACGGCACGTGTACGGAGAATGAGCTCTTCACAATTCATGACCTTTTCTTTCAGTAAAATTAAATGTGTAATTAAATGTAATTATGTTTTAAATACTTCATAGTTCACTGAGATAATGGGTGATAAAGCAGCAGTGCAGATTACGGAGATAATGGATGATAAAGCAGGGTGCAGATTACGGAGATAAGGGGTGATGGAGCAGGGTGCAGATTATGGAGATAAGGGGTGATGGAGCAGGGTGCAGATTACGGAGATAAGGGGTGATGGAGCAGGGTGCAGATTATGGAGATAAGGGGTGATGGAGCAGGGTGCAGATTACGGAGATAAGGGGTGATGGAGCAGGGTGCAGATTACGGAGATAATGGATGATAAAGCAGGGTGCAGATTACGGAGATAAGGGGTGATGGAGCAGGGTGCATATTACGGAGATAAGGGGTGATGGAGAAGGGTGCAGATTATGGAGATAAGGGGTGATGGAGCAGGGTGCAGATTACGGAGATAAGGGGTGATGGAGCAGGGTGCAGATTATGGAGATAAGGGGTGATGGAGCAGGGTGCAGATTATGGAGATAAGGGGTGATGGAGGAGGGTGCAGATTACGGAGATAAGGGGTGATGGAGGAGGGTGCAGATTACGGAGATAAGGGGTGATGGAGCAGGGTGCAGATTATGGAGATAAGGGGTGATGAAGCAGGGTGCAGATTACGGAGATAAGGGGTGATGGAGCAGGGTGCAGATTATGGAGATAAGGGGTGATGGAGGAGGGTGCAGATTACGGAGATAAGGGGTGATGGAGGAGGGTGCAGATTACGGAGATAAGGGGTGATGGAGGAGGGTGCAGATTACGGAGATAAGGGGTGATGGAGCAGGGTGCAGATTACGGAGATGATGGATCATAAAGCAGCAGCACAGATTACTGTCACCTTTCAAAGCTCTTTGGCCCTTTGTTTTATTTATTTCAGATTTGCCACAGGAAAATCCATGGAGTTAAAGTTGTTTGTATATTCAACACTGACGCCCTGATAAAACTGTTATGTATTTTTTCCCAGACGGTCTTAAGGCCCAGACTGGTGTAAAACACAGACGTCAGACAGAAAGTGACAGGATTCCAGGAATCCCATGTGAAGTGAAATCTCTCTTTCAGTAACATTCTCAAGATAATGATTAATTGACTGAGTAACTGCTCTCTCTGGCAAATTTATTGTTATTATTATTGAAAAGTAAAATTTAATCATGTAATCATTTGAAAGCAGTTGCAAATAAAGCCAGTCTACACATTGTCCAAAATCTCTCTGCTGTCCCAAATTCTGTTTTGAAAGTGCTAGATAACTGAAGTGTGTGTGTGTGTGTGTGATGCTTGGCAGGTGCTGATGTGTTAATAACTCTGGGTTGCTGTGTGAGTGTTGTGTGTGCTGGAACATTAACACTTCCTGAGTTCTGCGTTGGGAGTTCTCTTAGCGACTGTCACAGCTCTGGTCCGTTCCCATCTTAGCCCAGCATTTCTCGCCTTTTATTTATTTGTTTATTTATTTGTTTGTTTTTAGTGTTTGAGGTCTCATTCTTTGCTAAGTTTAACTCTAATGTGTCTTTCTCCGATTCTGTGCAGGGAGCAGCCAATCTTCACCACGCGGGCTCATGTCTTCCAAATTGACCCCACCACCAAGAAGAACTGGGTCCCTGCGAGCAAGCAGGCCGTCACCGTCTCCTACTTCTACGACAGCACCCGCAACAGCTACCGCATCATTAGCGTGGATGGGTCTAAGGTAAGCACAGAACACACACACGCTGGGCTGTGTGTGAGCCTCTCCCAAACCCAAAACAGCTCCACACAAGGGGTCATTTCTTCACCTCACGGATCATTAAGAGTGAGGAGGCGTGACGTTAATCCCAGTCTTACTGTGCGCTATCCAAAGTGAGGACTTTGATTTGTGCCGCGGGTCATACGGTTTGTCAGCTGGGTAATTTTATGCTTTGTAGAACATCTGATTTCTGCGGTTATGAGAGAATGCCCACACTTAATCCTCTGATTCACACCCGTGTGTTCTTCACGGATTTTCTTTCCTTTTTGGTCTGAAGCTGGAGATGGGAGTAAGTCAGTGAAAACTCAGAGGCGCCCCGTGATTGTGGCCTGGTTCTATGATTACACACAGTTACGACCCTGAGTGTGGGGCAACTGCCCTCTGACTGGTCTGACTGGTGCTTCAGGCAGTTCCACAGAACGCCTTAAAAGGGCTGGGGGTTCCAGGCAACAGGCTCATTCACCGGTCTAAATTAAGACCAGTTCACTCAGATTTCCCCTGCATTGTGGTTACATGGGACGCGTCGTGCAGGGCTCTTGACTCTTAAGCTGTGAATTATCCCAGCCCTGTCAAAAGACCCGCAGGACTGTTCGCCTGACGCGCTTTTGGTGCTGACGTTAAAACCGTTCTCTGAGGATCAGGGATATCACATCATTAATGTTGATGTTTCGTTCGCGTCTCGCGGGCCTCTGTTGATCTCTGCCCAGCGCCCTCGCAGGCTTTGCATTATGCGTTTCCATGGAGATTTCCCTCCCGTGTGCGAGGGGCTGTTTGATTCTGCTGAGATGTGTTGGCAGGGAAGACTGTCTGGCCCACCTGTCCCCCCCCCCCCCCCCCCCCCCCGGACATTTTTATTCTCCCTGTGTTTTTGAGTTCTAGTCTTTTCAGCTAGTTTATTTCACCATGTCTGACCCAAAATGAGTGTGTCCAGTGAAAGTCACTTTGGAATCCGGGCGGTCTCTTCCTCGCTGTGGTCCGTGTGCTGGGCAGAGAGGATCTTCTGTGCGCTCCTGATTTAGCTTTGGCGGTTTGCCTGTGCAGGCTAATCTTCACTGCGGCGGTGGAGACGCCGGTGTTTTGGGCTCTGGTCTATAAGCTGACACTCGACCGTGTTTATACCGTTGGACTGTATGATGTCTGTGTCACATCATTCTGAAAATTCGATAATATTTCACTGATTCTGTATGACATGTGATAACATGCAGCGATTTCACACACCATACATACACATATGTAACACAAAACACAAAGCCTAGTTAATATACACACATATATATACAAACATGTGTATAACACAAATCAGAATGAAGACATAGTAATACACACACATATATACATACATACATACATACATACATACATGTATGTAACGCAAATCAGAATAAAGACCACCTCACACGCACACACACACACACACACACAGGCATCCATATATGAGACAAAACAGAATGAAGTCTACTGAGCCACAGTCCTGTTAGTGTGCACTTCTCCTCCATACCTCCCTCTCCTCCATACCTCCCTCTCCTCCATACCTCCCTCTCCCCATACCTCCCTCTCCTCCATACCTCCCTCTCCCCATACCTCCCTCTCCTCCAAACCTCCCTCTCCTCCATACCTCCCTCTCCCCATACCTCCCTCTCCTCCATACCTCCCTCTCCTCCAAACCTCCCTCTCCTCCATACCTCCCTCTCCTCCATACCTCCCTCTCCCCATACCTCCCTCTCCCCATACCTCCCTCTCCCCATACCTCCCTCTCCTCCATACCTCCCTCTCCCCATACCTGTTGACATACTGTCAGTAACAGACTCGATTTCAGTTTCACAATGCCGGCACGCTGCCTTCATCTAATCCACTTGTCTTTGACCACTGCTACTGTAGTTCACTGGAAAACCGAAATGTTCCCAAGCAGGAGACCTGAAGGATATGAGAGGGTCCTCAAGCTCTGGCTTTGCGGTCACCATACTTAGGAGGCTGCGTCACTGAACACGTGCTAATTCAGTTCTTAAGTCACGGCTCCGTTATTGAATCCGAGAGGAAATTGAGTTTTTTAATTTTAGTTCCGCGTACAGAAGAGAGCGCACAATGCATCTGGTCAAGTATCACTTTATTTGCTAACACTTCGGGCCGTCTTCCGGAACCGCGTCACGAGACCGTGGACGTTTGTATCGCGGTCTCGGTTTCAGATCTGTTCGTTTGTATCGCGGTCTCGGTTTCAGACCTGTTACACCTTTAGTGTTCATATATAAAATGTATAGAACTGTAGGTCAGTAATAAGAGTAAACACAGATCATTTATAAATGATCGCCTTTTTTAAATCATTCGGCCCTTAAACCCAAACATGGCTGTTCTGTAGTAATGAGATGTTCTCTATGACACTAGACTATAATCCAGTGGAATATATAAGCATGTCTGTGATAAACACGGGGAATTAGTTGGCTTTTTCAGCGTGGTCTGATTACACAGGAGATCGCGACACATTCTCTGTCTCACACACCTCAGATGCAGACGGTGTTTCTGTCTTTCTCGTTTTGGGATTTGAGTAATTGTTTCAGTTTAAGCCCTGTTTTTTATTCCACATTCAGTAAGGTGTTTTAATGATGTATTTGGTGGGTTTGAGCGTTGACGTCATCTCTTTCATCTGCCTGAGCACAAATCTCAGCACTTTAATGAGTTAACAGGGAGCCTCTGAAAAGCGATGTTTAAACAAGGCTTTTCATTTGATCTGTTCCTCACGTCTCTGACGTGTTCTATCAGGTCCTAATTGTCTTTTCTCTGCTGGATTTTCTCATGTGTTCTCTGTTATGGAAATGACGTTTTTTTTCTCCTATCCTCCACACCCACTGCCCCCATGTCATTTACATTACCAGCAGTGTGAAGATGGTTTTTTGTTTGTTTTTGTACTTTTTTTTGTCTTTGGCCTGTTTGGGTAATCTTGAGCATGGACTTGAGACAGTGCCCACAGTGACTGTAGATGGTGATCTTGGTGTGAAGACTGTCATTAGTGTGGGCCTAAGACGGTGTGTTTGACTGTAGATGGTGATGTTGGTGTGAACATTGTCATCAGTGTGGGCTTAAGACAGTGTGTTTGACTGTAGATGGTGATCTTGGTGTGAACATTGTCATCAGTCTGAAGTCCTCTCAGCTCTATCTGCTTTGCCCCTGTTCAGCAGGAGACTGTACTCTGTGCCTGTGGCTGGCATCCACAGCCTGGCATCCATAGCCTGGCATCCACAGCCTGGCATCTGACAGGCAGGAGGAAAAGCCTCTCACCGGGTGTGTAATCTTTCCCGCTCTGGGAACCTGTCAGATGTCTGTAATCCCCCGTCCTCAGGTTGGCCTCTCCCGCCGGCTCTCAGGCGCACCTGTACGAGCCACTCACCTGACCCAAACCCCCCAGCGTTCGAAAAAAGCCACGGAGTCAGGCTGCAGGGCAGTTTTAACGAATACCACATCACACAGGGCGCATAGGAGCCCTGCTAATCTCTGATGGTTTGAAAAATTTGTTCTGAGTCGGTGTGTTCATGCCTGATAGCGCCTAGACCAGGCCTGCTGCAGTTAGACACACTTAAAGAATGTGCTTTAGATTTTTAATCCTTTCAGTACTTAATACAGCAAATCTCTGCATACAGATTCTGACAGAAATGACACAAGGACAGTCAGCCTGTACGATGAGAATAGAAAGCGTTTAATCACAACGGAAAATGCATCATCTTCAGCAATTTCATCACACATGATAGCGAGTGACAGTTTTCTGGCTTCTTCAAAATGTAGTGCAGGGTTCCACTGAGAGACAGGCTAATATAATGTGTGCTTGCATGTATGTGTGTGTCCGTGTCCGCACGCACATGCGTGCCACGCCCTCGTCTGTGACATTTAGCTGGCCCCTCTGTGAGCGCCTGTGTCTGTCTGAGAGCTCTGTGTGTGAGCAGTGTGTGTGTGTGTGTGTGTGCTCTATGGATATGAGCTGTGTGTGTGTGTGAGCTCTCTGGATGTGAGCAGTGATGTTTTCACCATGTCAAATCCAGCACTTCATTTGCCCTGTTTGTCTTACAGTAATGCCAGTGTACATGGCGCTAGTGAGGCGAGTTCAAGCTGCACAAGTCCACTGACTGTACAGCGATGACAGGGGCTCTGTAAAGTCACGGGCTGTAGTGGGCTGTAAAGTCACGGGCTGTAGTGGGCTGTAAAGTCACAGGCTGTAGTGCGCTGTAAAGTCACGGGCTGTAGTGGGCTGTAAAGTCACGGGCTGTAGTGAGCTGTAAAGTCACGGGCTGTAGTATGCTGTAAAGTCACGGGCTGTAGTGGGCTGTAAAGTCACGGGCTGTAGTGGGCTGTAAAGTCACGGGCTGTAGTGAGCTGTAAAGTCACGGGCTGTAGTATGCTGTAAAGTCACGGGCTGTAGTGGGCTGTAAAGTCACGGGCGGTAGTGGGCTGTAAAGTCACAGGCGGTAGTGGGCTGTAAAGTCACAGGCTGTAGTGTTGTAGTGGGCTGTAAAGTCACAGGCTGTAGTGGGCTGTAAAGTCACAGGCTGTAGTGTTGTAGTGGGCTGTAAAGTCACAGGCTGTAGTGTTGTAGTGGGCTGTAAAGTCACAGGCTGTAGTGTGCAGTGATGATAAACCAGGCTAAGGCTTATTTTCAGTAATAACTGAAAAGCCCTTTTTCCTCTGAGCAGTGTAATGACTAAGAGGTGTTCATAGGTGAACTGGTGTGTGTGTGTGTGGGGGGGGGGGGTGTTGTATGACAGCACAGGCCAGTTTGCCTCCATGACCTCCATACACAGGTCACCTGATCCAGCCCGTGTCCCTGCCCCCCGCCCCCGCAGCTGCCACTGTCAGTAGCTCTCAGTGACTCCACAGACAGGACTGCGTGACGGGCATACTCAGCCCCCACCAACCAACATCCATCTCCACCCCCTCATTCTCCACCTTCTTTATCCTCCACACCAACCATACTCAGCCCCCACCAACCAACATCCAACTCCACCCCCTCATTCTCCACCTTCTTTATCCTCCACACCAACCATACTCAGCCCCCACCAACCAACATCCAACTCCACCCCCTCATTCTCCACCTTCTTTATCCTCCACACCAACCATACTCAGCCCCCACCAACCAACATCCATCTCAACCCCTCATTCTCCAGCCTCTGTATCCTCCAGTCTCTGGGATTTCATCACACAACCTTACTTCACTGCTGTCTTCACCTGACTCTGTTACACTGAGTGAACATTACATTGTGTTGTGTTACAGTACGTTATGTTACATTACATTGTGTTACGTTACAGTACATTGTTACATTACATTGTGTAGCGTTACAGTACGTTATGTTACATTACATTGTGTAGCGTTACAGTACGTTATGTTACATTACATTGTGTAGCGTTACAGTACGTTATGTTACATTACATTGTGTAGCGTTACAGTACATTGTTACATTACATTGTGTAGCGTTACAGTACATTGTTACATTACATTGTGTAGCGTTACAGTACGTTATGTTACATTACATTGTGTTGCATTACAGTACGTTATGTTACATTACATTGTGTAATATTACATTGCAATTTGAATATTCGCCTAAGCAAGAGTTTGGATACTAATCAGGCAGATTGTTTTTACTGAAACAGTAATATGGAATTATCCGTTTTGCGTTCTGTGTGGTAGTGGGGTAGATTTGGAGCTGTATGTTAGCATAGGAATCAGGAGACATTTTCTGGTCTTTGTTTGGAAGAGCTGATCAGGCATTGAGTCATCGGCTCGGAGCCCAGTTTGACTCAGAGTGGAGCACTGAAGCTGCAGTGGGCGGCACTGAGCAGAAACTGGACTCTCTGTCTCTTAGACATTACATTCCCCTGCTTAACTCCAGAGGTACTGGCCATTTGACCAAGATTTTATGAATTTCTCGTTTTTGCGGAATCTCATTCGTGTTAGAATATGTCAGAACTCTTTCACTGCAGTATTAGAACTGCATCCTTAATACGAAGGAAATTTGTGTGTGTGTGTGTGTGTGTGTGTGTGATGTGTTGAGAGCTGGAGTTGAAGTGTGTGACTTAGGGTGCATGAGGACTGAGGAGGGAGAGAGTGTATGGAGATATGAAGAGAGAGAAAGAGAGAGAGAGAGAGAGTGTGTGTATAGAGAGAGAGAGGGAGTGTGTGTATGGAGAGAGAGAGGGAGTGTGTGTATGGAGAGAGAGAGAGGGAGTGTGTGTATGGAGAGAGAGAGAGAGAGTGTGTGTATGGAGAGAGAGAGAAAGAGAGAGTGTGTGTATGGAGAGAGAGAGAGAGAGAGAGAGAGAGTGTGTGTAGAGAGAGAGAGAGAGAGAGAGAGAGAGAGTGTGTGTATAGAGAGAGAGAGAGAGAGAGAGAGAGAGAGAGTGTGTGTATGGAGAGAGAGAGAGAGAGAGAGAGAGAGAGAGTGTGTGTATGGAGAGAGAGAGAGAGAGAGAGGGAGAGAGAGAGAGTGTGTGTATAGAGAGAGAGAGAGAGAGAGAGAGAGAGAGAGAGAGAGAGAGTGTGTGTATGGAGAGAGAGAGAATGTGTGTGTATGGAGAGAGAGAGAGGGAGAGAGAGTTGGAGTATATGGAGAGAGAGTGTGTGTGTATGGAGAGAGAGTGTGTGTGTATGGAGAGAGAGAGAGGGAGAGAGAGTTGGAGTATATAGAGAGAGTGTGTGTTTATGGAGATGGAGAGAGAGAGTGTGTGTGTGTATGGAGATGGAGAGAGAGAGTGTGTGTGTATGGAGATGGAGAGAGAGAGTATGTGTGTATGGAGAGAGAGAGTTGGAGTATATGGAGAGAGAGAGAGTGTGTGTGTGTGTGTGTGTGTGTGTGTGTGTATGGAGATGGAGAGAGAGAGTGTGTGTATGGAGAGAGAGAGAGAGAGTGTGTGTGTGTGTATGAGATGGGGGGAGAGAGTGTGTGTGTATGAGATGGGGAGAGAGTGTGTGTGTATGAGATGGGGAGAGAGTGTGTGTGTGTATGGAGACAGAGGATAAAGACCAATGCGGCTTTGGTGATGTTGTCAGTACAAAGTGGATTATTTCTTTGACTCGGAGTCTGGTGTGTTGATTATCTCATTCCCCAGTGTTGGAGCCGGAGTGGGCCACGGATTAGCCACAGTGCTGCTCTCCTCTCAGCCTGCTGACTCCTCACCCTTACTCCTCACCCTTACTCCTCACCCTTACTCCTCACCTTTACTCCTCACCCTTACTCCTCACCCTTACTCCTCACCTTCACTCCTCACCCTTACTCCTCACCCTTACTCCTCACCTTCACTCCTCACCTTACTCCTCACCCTCACTCCTCACCCTTACTCCTCACCCTTACTCCTTTACTTTACTAGTAAACAGCTCATTGTTGCTTTTGCTCTGTGCTAACTCTCTTCATTATCGAACGGAGTGCATGTTCGATTAGCAGACACGGGACATCAGCCATGTGATTGACAAGTTAGACAGGACACTCTCTCCAGGGGGTCAGGGCGGGATCATAATCCCTGACCCGCTAAAACACGATCACACGCTGCAGAAAACACGCACGCTGACATTACAGGCAGACTAATGTGCTCTTTACCCTGGGACGTGGATGGTTGAGCCTGTTTAGTGTGGATTTAACACTGAGCGTGGTCTGCTGGTTTAAGCTAGAGGTCTAAGGTGAAGGGCATTCCTAGCTGTTAATCACTAGTTAATGTGAATGAATGTGATGGAAAGATACTTTCTAGAAACTGTGTGGAGCTGTCAATCACTCAGTGCAGTGTAGTGCTGCTCAATTATGGCAAAAATCATAATCACGATGATTTTGGTCAATATTGAGATCACGATTATTTAACACGATTACTCACTGACTTTGGAAACATCATGCATTTATAAAAAAAAAAACCTTTTTAACAGTGGATTTCCGTGAACTTCAAATATAGTTCAACTGAACAACAAACAAAAAAATAAGTGTAAAAAATTAGATAAATCAATAAAATAAATAATATATAATACATATGCTGTATATACATTTAAATAAAATGATTATTGTGCCTCATTATTTATCTTGTTTTCATAATGGTTGGAATCCAAAATCGTAATTGAAAAATAGCATTGGCTGTGTGGGCCAGCCCTGGTGCGGAGAGGC
>NC_044496.1:1042500-1082500 GCF_902362185.1 Chanos chanos | reverse complement strand
TCAGACACACCCCGCACACTCCTCACACACGCCACAGCGTTGCCAAACACGGGTTGTGTCAGGTCTCAGAGGAGTGTCTGTGATGGAGGTGAGACACTGTCACACGGGTGGAGTATTGTGTCAGGTCTCAGAGGAGTGTCTGTGATGGAGGTGAGACACTGTCACACGGGTGGAGTATTGTGTCAGGTCTCAGAGGAGTGTCTGTGATGGAGGTAGTACTGGAGGTGAGACACTGTCACACGGGTGGAGTGTTGCCCTTTCATACTGCCCTAAAGATCACATGACACAGATGATAGTAACAACATTCTCTCTCTGTTTTGTCATCAGCGCAGTCCCTCCATGAGCTATGGTTGTCTCCTTGCTCAGAACCGTCTGTGCACGGTTACCTTCAGTAACAGAGAGAGACATTGTTTTCACTTAAAAATACAAAATACTCCGCTTTATTTACGTATAATTCCTTTTTTTCTAAACATAATTATTTTCGATTGTGTAGAATAGTTTTTCTAAGGTTTAACATTATTGCTGAAAACGGTCTTGAAAATAATAATAATAAAAAAAAAAACCCATTTCTGTCACGTATGATGCCAGTTTCTCATTCTGATTGGCTTGGTTGTGTAAAGTGTGAGGGAGTGTTGACAGTGTTTTGTTCTTCTGAGTGTTTCTGAACAGAGGTTTTCTCTGAGGCCACGGAGCGGCTCTTAAAATAGCTCCATTAATGCTGATGGTGAGTTTACTCTGCCACACAAGTTCAGAGCTCCTCATATACTGCATTTCAAATGAGACGCCCGGCCTGTGTCAGAGCTCCTCATATACTGCATTTCAAATGAAACGCCCAGGCTGTGTCAGAGCTCCTCATATACTGCATTTCAAATGAAACGCCCAGCCTGTGTCAGGGCTCCTCATATACTGCATTTCAAATGAAACGCCCAGGCTGTGTCAGGGCTCCTCATATACTGCATTTCAAATGAAACGCCCAGCCTGTGTCAGGGCTCCTCATATACTGCATTTCAAATGAAACGCCCAGCCTGTGTCAGGGCTCCTCATATACTGCATTTCAAATGAAACGCCCAGCCTGTGTCAGAGCTCCTCATATACTGCATTTCAAATGAAACGCCCAGGCTGTGTCAGGGCTCCTCATATACTGCATTTCAAATGAAACGCCCAGCCTGTGTCAGAGCTCCTCATATACTGCATTTCAAATGAAACGCCCAGCCTGTGTCAGGGCTCCTCATATACTGCATTTCAAATGAAACGCCCGGCCTGTGTCAGGGCTCCTCATATACTGCATTTCAAATGAAACGCCCGGCCTGTGTCAGAGCTCCTCATATACTGCATTTCAAATGAAACGCCCAGGCTGTGTCAGGGCTCCTCATATACTGCATTTCAAATGAAACGCCCAGCCTGTGTCAGGGCTCCTCATATACTGCATTTCAAATGAAACGCCCAGCCTGTGTCAGAGCTCCTCATATACTGCATTTCAAATGAAACGCCCAGCCTGTGTCAGGGCTCCTCATATACTGCATTTCAAATGAAACGCCCGGCCTGTGTCAGGGCTCCTCATATACTGCATTTCAAATGAAACGCCCGGCCTGTGTCAGAGCTCCTCATATACTGCATTTCAAATGAAACGCCCGGCCTGTGTCAGAGCTCCTCATATACTGCATTTCAAATGAGACGCCCGGCCTGTGTCAGGGCTCCTCATATACTGCATTTCAAATGAGACGCCCAGCCTGTGTCAGAGCTCCTCATATACTGCATTTCAAATGAGACGCCCAGCCTGTGTCAGGGCTCCTCATATACTGCATTTCAAATGAAACGCCCAGCCTGTGTCAGGGCTCCTCATATACTGCATTTCAAATGAAACGCCCAGCCTGTGTCAGAGCTCCTCATATACTGCATTTCAAATGAAACGCCCAGGCTGTGTCAGGGCTCCGTGTGAGCGCTGGCAGACCGCTGTGACATGATGTGGACAGAATTCCTGAGCCCGTGACGAGCTGAGCGAGTCGTCCTTTACGCCAGAGGAACACACCTGTTACTGTGGAGAGCTGCCTGGAATCCCGAGATTCCCGTTTCTCTGGGGCCGAACGCAACCACTCGCTCACTTTTATTTATTGATTGATTTATTTTCCGTGAGAAAAGACGTCACTTCGCAGCTGATGCTTTCGTCGCCCGGTTGTCACGTGCTGAGTGAAACCTGCCAAATTCACTGCTACAAATCTCAAACTATTTAAAGGCATGGCCCAGCCAAACGAGTCATGTTACTAGAGTCAGCTGGAAAATCTGACAGACAGACAGCTGTGTAAGTTTAGATCCTCTCCAGTCAGGACTGCGTGGCTGCGTTTCTTCAGACAGAAGCTGAGCCTTCTGATGGTCCTTCTCAGTGTAACCAGCCTGTGAACCGTGGAACCGGGCTGTGGTACCTGTTTGTCAGTAGAATATTGTTTGAGTACAATATTGTTGGAGTAGAATATTGTTGGAGTAGAATATTGTATTCTCTAATGATTCTGTTGCTCCTTGTGTCTGTGCAGACTGCTGAGGCGGCGAATAAGGATTTGGCGGCGAAGATTGAGGTTCTCCAGGGTGACGTGGAGGACAGTCAGCAGAAACAGGGCCACATGAAGATGGAACTGAAGAAGTTTATGGATATTTTGGATGGCAAGATCGACGAGCTCCATGAAGTGAGACAGGGACTGTCCAAACTGGGCATTGATAACTGAGGCCGGGGGGGGGGGCAGGAGGAGCCGGATGCATGACGGGGTGGGGGGTGGGCGTTGGGGGTTAAGTGATGGGAGCAGAGCGCCATAGCGCCATTACCCAGGGAGGGTTCCTCTTGGAAACCAAAATCCGCTGTAAACATCTGAGGCGTGAGGGAGAGATGGCCGAGATGCCCCCCCCCCTCCCCCAGTGCTCCTGCTAACACACTGTCAGCATTCTGGAATGAGCCATCCTCACACCCTGCCCAGTGACACTTGGTCTTTGGGGAGACACATCTTAGAAACAGGTGGAGGGTCCTGTCTTTCTGCTTGTCTGTCTGTATGTCTGTCTGTCTGCCTGTTTATGCAGTCCTGCATTGTTGCAGGAACTGAACTTGTTGGATAAAAGAGGGGACGTCTTTAAGGGCTAGTGGTGAAGTGTTTAGCACAGCAGCAGTAAAGTAATATTGGGTCTTTCTGTGGACACAGAGGGCAGGTGTGTTGGGAGAAGTAAGCGTTATTTGTGGTGATCTCAGGTGAGTTTGAATAGTTTGTTCTCGTTTGATATGCACATACACACACACTAAGTGCCTCAGTCTGGAACCTCTCTCAGCTGAATCAGACCCGCGCCTCTGGGTTCCGACCCAGTCCACAGGCCGGAGAATTCACTCAGTCTCCCCTTTGATATTTGTCCAAAGACACAGCAAACGGGATCCTGCATCATGTCTCATCCCACCACAAGACAAACATGATGACGGAGAGAACCTGAGTCGTCAGTAAATATTTTAATAAGCATATGAAATGAGTCTGTCTTTGGAGGGAGGGGGGGGGGTGAAAGGTGAAGTGGGCGGGCACGCCCTGTGGATGCTGGGCCATTTGTAAACTGGATATTCTCACTCACACACTCAAGTGCAATACCTGCTTTAAATGAAGGAAGTGAGGAAGTCCTGTAGTGATTTGTGTGTGTGATTTGTCTACACGGTGTGCAAGTTCGTATGTGCATATGAGTGAAATATGTTCGTGGCTATTCGGTTAAATGGGGGAAAAAAAACAAAAACAGTAGTGTGCACTGATGCCCAAAGCTATGCTATAAAGCATTTGGAATGGTTGCTGTGGTCAGAATTTTGTGTCTGTAAAATGCATATTTTGTCAATTTGCTAAACAAAAGTCTTTTAAATTTGTAGTTGACGTACCAATATGTGCTTCCCAGCCTCCTTTCTCTTTTTAACGGTGAAAGTTTTTGGTGAGGGGATGTGTAAGTGTACTTTCTTACAGCCACCATGGGCCGAGGCCTTCAATACAAGCTAGCGTGGTTTTCCTAACCCCGCGTCTGGATTCACTCTCTGTATGTCTAGAACTAACCCCGCGTCTGGATTCACTCTCTGTATGGTCATCCCTGCGTGCAGTGGAAGAACACTCTAGCTGTTTTGCGTTCAGACACTATATTGACTCTTTCTGAGGGGGTGTTGTGTTTTTATTTATTTTTTTGTTTGTTTTGTTTTGCCCTTCGTTTTAAAAGATGTGAAAAAGCAACACTATTGGAATGCTGTACTCAAATCACAAATGTCATGTAATGAAATATTTGTGAGAAAACGTGAATATGCTCTAACCGTACTGTCAATGTTGAACTTTTGTCGCACACGGCGGTGTTAGCTCGTGACGGACTTCTGCGCCTGTTCCTTGCCGCATTTCTAAAGACTTGCATCTCCCACCACTCCTGACTTCCACTGGGACATCCTTAACCTTCTTTTGATTGATTAAATTCCTATCAAACAACTCATCTCCACTTCTGTGGTTTTTTTTGTTTGTTTGTTAACAGATATCTGCTGAAATATAGTTTAGTTACAAACCCATCCGTCTTCCCGTTTCTCCGTACTCAGTAGATAGTGTGATGCAGGTGTGAACAGGCTCCACAGAATCCAGTTTCTGTACATCACAGATATTAGGGACTCTTTGTGTGATCACCAATGCAAAATCCTCGTTGTACCAACTCCGTGTACGGACGTTTTGACTGCATTCATTTGATATGTTATTACATCAGAGTACACTTACTGTCAGACGACGGACACGGGACGGGGTGAAAAGTCTCATGTTGTTCTATTAAGACGGAGTTGGGTTTGCTCTCCCCTCAAGGTAGCGCGAATGTTCGGGGTTTGAGAGGAGGTAAAATGACATCGAGGAGTAAGAAGAGTGTTAACTTCAGCTTTGTTTTAGAAATGGCTGCAATGACTGGGTAAGAAGACATGTTGCCTTGGCAACTTGATCCCACACACTCGTGGTATTGATTCGTCTCTTGGTGGCAGCGGCTAGGTAAATCCGCCACGCTGACGATGAGATGTTTAAGGGCACCGTGAGTGTTATGCTTCGTAAAGTTTTAATGATCGGATTCAAATGATGAGCAAATAACCTGAAATAATGTGAATAATACACTAAATGGAGATGCCTGCAACGAAAATGAGATGGTTTTCTCTATGAAAATAAAGACTTTTTTAAAGCAACAGCGAATTCTTGTACATTCTTGTACCCATTTGTCAGCAGTCACTAGGAATCGGGAGGTGAAGTGCTTTTGCCATTTTTTTTCTTCCTTTCTGCTTTTGCAGTTGTTTATATTGTAAAATCTTTGACAGATGTAGACCCAGGGGCTTGTCTGCATTCCTGCTGAAATCTTTGAGTTCACTGTGAGTGGGTGAGTAAAACATAATTGTGTTGCAGAGATATTACCGTAGGCTACCGCTGCTAAGCCGGCCTGTTTCCATAGTAACACGGTTGCCGGGAATCCTTGTTGCTTTGTGAGTTTGCTCAGTACCTGAGATGTGTTCCTGCTCTAGTGTCCGCTCTGGTACCAGCACCTGCGGCACCGTCACCTGAGCCCGCCCTCACGCAGCGTAATTAACCCATCATCAGAGCACATGGAATCAAACGATGTATCGAAAATATAACGTAGAAAAGTGTACGGGCCATGCTCCCTTAATGGGACAAATCCCCTTCAGAACCCTGCAAACCATAAATACATTAGCACAGATTTTATCTGAACGACAGATATCATTGTCTTAGACTTACAAATACAACCTCTGACTCCCTAAGGCCTACATAGCCTGCCATATGCTGAGTAGCAGGAGTGAGGGTGTCAGTGTGTTTCTGACCAGTAGAGGGCAGCACACGCGACCAAGCTTATACCTGTGTGTTAATCAAAGATTCCAAATCGATCTGTCCTGACTCTCAAACCACCTCGGCTTGGATTAGATGACAGATTAGAGACAACAGTACAAACTTGGGCAAAGAGTCGTCAATCAGGCGTAATGTGAGACTGTTAGATTAGTCTGGAAATCTTCCCGCTTCAGATCTTCATAAGCAATGAAATGACCATTTGTGGGTGGCAGCAGTTACCGGTACAGACCTGCAAATGAAGCCTATTCCCCACATGTGTCACAGTGTGTCACTGGAGACCTGACCTTTCAGATAAAGGACACAGTGCAAAACTCACATTTTCTGATCAACTCCATAATCAACAACTGCATGAGTAAACATCAAGGCACATTAGCATGTTTAATCCGCTCTCTCGACAAACAATAAAACAGCAAAATAAAAAATCAGAGAAACAGAGACTTACAGAGGAGGGGGGGGAGGGGGGGTGTTCACAAATCAGTGCAGTTTCTCTTGTAAATCTTCCATTTCCAAACGAGTGATTCAGCTGTTTGCGTTACATTCTGTTCTGCGATGCATGCACAGTTGTAGGTCATTAAAGAACAGAAAACAGCCATCACCGTTTCATCTGAAAGGCAATATTCTTTATAGACTTGATTACTGATATTATGGCATTTTTTTTTGATGGAAATTGTGATAAAGAAACTCAAAGATAACTAACTACTGTTTCTACTCAGTGCCAAGCCCGTCGGATCAAAGACAACCACCTCAGAGTAACAAACATTCACTAAATTCAACATAACGTGTCGGCATTCCCTAGAACAGTTAAACATACAGCACGAAGGTCATTAGCGTAAACGCTAAAGGAAAAACACTCACACAGAATAAAATCAACGTTATGACTGCCTGAATATTTCTGTTGGATCTTGGGGACGTGGAACAAGCCGAAATGGTTTAGTCAAGGGAAGAGCTTTTCCGATTTGAGTGGATTTCATGTTGTCTTATCTCAGAGAAGTATTCCACGTCTGTCAGGACGGCGTGGACGAGAGAAGACCAAGACGATGGACCGTGAGGACGGAACTGTCATTTGTTCCTCAGTCCAGCTGGACCGGATCAGACCTGCCCTGCTCCAGTCTGCTACTCCCCACATCACACACTCTCTGATTCATCACATCAAATACACTCGGCAGTGGAGGAACAGAAGTGCTTGTGTAATAGACCTTCGGCCAATGAGAGGTGGATGCGACCGCCTAGCCTAACTGTCCCACTCTCCTGATTGGCTTTCGCCCTGATCTTCATCGTCGGAGTCAGAAGACACCCTCTTCATCCTCTGCATGGCAGCCTTGATGCTGCGCTCCAGCTCCGTGTCTTTGTTGGCGGGGGCGTTGACAGGCCGCTGGACCTTCTTGAGCTTCACGCCCTGTCGGATGGCGCTCAGGATTTTGTCCCTAGGGTTCTCCTGCGGACCGCCCGTGGGCGGGGGGGCAGCAGGCTGGACTTTCCTAAGCTGGAGGTGCCCCCTCTGCAGAGACGCCAACACCTCATCCATGGAGCCTGGTGTTTGGTTTCATCACGGAAAATTGCAACACATAATCAATTATTAAGGCATCTATTCATTATTATAATTATTACTGTTCATACATAGTTATTTATAAGTTTGTATTAGGTTCCTGGTGAAATACACAATAATGTAGGACTAGTCACACAGCCAGGTCCTGAGAGAGCTTCTACTCATTTATCAAAGCCAGTGCTGGGATCAGCCAGCCCAGAACACACTCTGTCACTTTACATTTACAGAACACTTTTCTGGTGAGAGGTGGAGTCTCATAAATAAACCTTGGCAGAGCCGGCCAATAACATGTGATCATAGACCTGGTTTCCTTTAAACCAGGGGTGGGAAAATCCAGTCCTGGAGGGCCATGATCATGGTTTCTTGTCAGCTAACTAAGGTGAAAATCAACAGGTAACTAAGGTGAAAACAAAAACCAGCAGGACACTAGCCCTCCAGGACCGGATTTGCCCACCACTGCTTTAGACTCTTACCTATGTTCTGTTTGAGGTTTGATCACAGACCTGGTTTCTTTTAGACTCTTACCTATGTTCTGTTTGAGGTTTGATCACAGACCTGGTTTCTTTTAGACTCTTACCTATGTTCTGTTTGAGGTTTGATCACAGACCTGGTTTCTTTTAGACTCTTACCTATGTTCTGTTTGAGGTTTGATCACAGACCTGGTTTCCTTTAGACTCTTACCTATGTTCTGTTTGAGGTTTGATCATAGACCTGGTTTCTTTTAGACTCTTACCTATGTTCTGTTTGAGGTTGGGTCACAGACCTGGTTTCTTTTAGACTCTTACCTATGTTCTGTTTGAGGGTGTTCTTGGCAGGAAAAGGCAGAGCCTCTTTCTCACTCAGCGGCTGAGCTTCATCGCCAGGCTGTGTGGGCGTGGGAAGGAGAGGCAGGCCTGGGGGAGGTGGAGGAGGGGGAGGTGGAGGAGGTGGTAGAGGAGGAGGAGGGGGAGGTGGGGGAGGTGGGGAGTTGACAGTCTGATCTGGAGGCACGGCCCCTGATCCACTGGGCAGAAATATCTGGACAGGTATATCTTTAGGCTTCTTGCTCTTCTTTTTGCTGGTGGATCTGGGCACTTGCTGAGGGGAGGGTGTTGCTCCACTGGGGGGTGGAGTCAGGCTGATAATAGACATTGGCTGGGCGGAGTCTTCGCTGGAGGGTACCGGCGAGGTCAGCTTTGATCGGGGAGTTTTGAACACATACTGGCCCTGTCTCTTCTGAAATCAGACACAAGGTTTACACACATTTCTCTGATCAGACACAAGGTTTACACACATTTCTCTGATCAGACTTTTCAGGGCAGCTTCATTAAGACCCTCAGAGGGCAGCTGTGCTGACGCTGGCCTTTATAAATAAAGCTGCTATGGCGTAAGCAGAGGGACGTATTACAGAGACACGCTGAGGAAATGAGAGGGTAGGAGCTGATAGGGCTGCCTGGGGACAGGGAAGAGACAGCCACGGCTAGGGTCTCATCTCTGCTGTCTCACAGCTCACGGCTGTCTCACAGCTCACGGCTGTCTGGAGGAATGACTGTTAGGTAATTACCTCTCTGAAAGAACGCAGTCTGCTCAGGGTCTTCTCTCTCTCCTGATTCACCCACTCCTTCCTCTGCTGGTCCTCCTCTTTCCTCTTCTCTCTTTTCTGTAGAGACACACACACACACACACGCACACACACATACGCACACACACGCATACAGAGGCTGTGAGCTAATGGTCGTTTACTGTCAGAGCCCCCGTGGGCAGGTTTGGCCTGGTTACCGTGGAGACTCACCAGATGGACTCCGTGGTGCTGTATAAAGTGAGCTGAGGTCTGCTGAGCCAGTCTTTGCTTTTGTTCGTGTGCCTCCATACACTGATCCTGCAGAGGAGACAACACAAAGGCTTCACTCATCTCCATCACACACAGTCACAGCACAGCCTCTTCATCAAACCCTCCACGGCTCACAACATCACACACCTTAAAGGTGTGAATTTTTTTTATTATTTTATGCGTGTGTATTTTTTTTTTTTTGAAGTGTTTAACACTTTGGCCTTTAAACACATCTAAAGATAGAAACGTAATTGTCTGAGCAGTCATCAGCATCCCAAGGGAGAAGGACACACACACACACAGACACACACAAACACACAGCTGTACAGTACAACTAACTCCCTGACATACATAAAGACTTGTCTTATATCCATTCAGTGTCAGCTGTAATTGTGTATCTGACAATATTCACATGCCTCTTTGCATGAACCTTCAAACCCTCAGCCACACGGCGTGACTCCATCTCACATCAGCTCCAACCCTCAGTCACACTGCATGACTCCATCTCACATCAGCTCCAACCCTCGGTCACACTGCGTGACTCCATCTCACATCAGCTCAAACCCTCGGTCACACGGCGTGACTCCATCTCACATCAGCTCAAACCCTCGGTCACACGGCGTGACTCCATCTCACATCAGCTCAAACCCTCAGTCACACTGCATGACTCCATCTCACATCAGCTCAAACCTCAGAATCACATTTCTATGCGGGCATCCAAGCCCAGAGTGTCTGAGGATCACTGGGTGAGGGATCCAGCCCAGGAAACTGCAGGTTGTTGGGTTGAATCCCAGCCAGACCAGGCTGACTGTAGGGTCCTCCCTGCGGCTGCTGCCTAGACCAACACACGTCACCCCGTCCCTGTGACTCCTCATCACAGCCCAGAGGCTCGAGCGCTGCCCCCAATCTCCATATCCCCCTCGCTCCATCAGCCAATCAACCCCCAATCCCCACATCCCCCTCGCTCCGTCAGCCAATCAACCCCCAATCCCCACATCCCCCTCGCTCCGTCAGCCAATCAACCTCCAATCCCCACATCCCCCTCACTCCATCAGCCAATCAACCCCCGATCCCCACATCCCCCTCACTCCATCAGCCAATCAACCCCCGATCCCCACATCCCCCTCACTCCGTCAGCCAATCAACCCCCAATCCCCACATCCCCCTCACTCCGTCAGCCAATCAACCCCCAATCCCCACATCCCCCTCGCTCCATCAGCCAATCAACCCCCAATCCCCACATCCCCCTCACTCCGTCAGCCAATCAACCCCCAATCCCCAAATCCCCCTCGCTCCGTCAGCCAATCAGTCTTTTCATCAATGCGGACACGCAGTCACCTGACACTGCAGTAGTCAGAGTCAAGCCTTTACACAGAACTCTCTGGATAACTTCAGCACAACAGTGTACAGAGCGAAACGCACACACACACATACACACACACACACACATACATACACACACACACACACACATACACACACACTTAATACCAGGCAGAACTCAGCTGCTCAGACAAGTCTAAGTTTCATATCACTACTCCTGCCGTTCTGCAGGAAGTCCTCATATAATCTCTGTTTATGATGTATAATCCTAATCTGGCCTCCAGTAGACTGGGGATGCAGGAGGTGAGTGTGTAACAGTGGGGGCATTTATGAACAGCAGTCGGGTTTCAGTGGGCACCTTCTTATTGCGCAGATAAGCCCGTCTGGCACAGATGGATCCTCTCTTGGTCTCGAGCAGCTGCAGGCGGCGGCTCAGCTTTCTGACGGAGACGGTAGAGTCGTGCTGGGATCCGCTCAGATCCTGCATCATGGACTGGAGCTCCTCCGCATCTTCACAGGCGTCGTAATAAACGACTTCCTCCTTCCGCTCTGAAACAAAAACACACATACCCTCAGACCTCAGGTGGCTACGTTTTCTCTCCCTCGCTCTGTTCATACAATCCTCATTTCATTGGTGCAGTTACTCATGTTTCATCCTGACGCTTTACTCTAGCTCAGTATATTGGTCTTTTTGAATTCACTCAGCAGCCGACATCAGCACGGCCTGTCTCAGCCCCTCCCCTGACCCTGTCTTCAGTCAGACGTCACTGACCCAGCTGGCAGCGTAGTCTTTAACACAGCACAGCACAGCACCGTCCCCACACTCTTCACTATCTAATCTAGGAGTCATAACAAACATTCACATTCCACAGTGTCATCAGGACATGTGTCCTCGGCGTGTTCTGTCACCAGACAGACACTGAAACTCACCAGACTGACACTGAAACTCACCAGACTGACACTGAAACTCACCAGACAGACACTGAAATTCACCAGACAGACACTGAAACTCACCAGACTGACACTGAAACTCACCAGACAGACACTGAAATTCACCAGACAGACACTGAAATTCACCAGACAGACACTGGAATTCACCAGACAGACACTGAAATTCACCAGACAGACACTGGAATTCAGCTAAATGGATTTTTACTTCAGCCCCTTCTCATCTTTATGCCAGTGTTCCCAGTAGGGCGCCACCCGCCCAGACCCCAGCCCATGAGCTCCACTTTTAAGCCCCCCCCCCCCAAGGACACCACTTTATCTCTGCCTGTGTGTTCTTCTGAAAGTTCCAGATTCACAGTCATCAGGACTGGTGTATGTGTTTGTGTATGTGTGTGTGTGTTTTTTTTATTGTGTTATAAGTAAAGACAAAAGCCAGTCCTACAAACAGACAGAAACAGACAGATCATTCCCTGAGGGCTGTAATTAGGGGCTTTTACAAGCACAACTGATCTGAAGTGAATGTGCTTTTGTGGCACTGTTTCAAACAGAGTGCAGTGAAAACATCAAAGCATATGCAGCGAACCCATGCTACTATTTCAGATCTCTAATTTTAAAAACAAAAAAACCAAAAAAACACTTTTCACTTTGTGTGAACTAAAAGCTGCCACGCCACTTTCCAAACCCAAACCTCTGAGGTGTTTTTACGCCCTGCATGCCTCAAACAGAGGAGCCAAGTGCTGAAAAAACAACACGCGTGTGAAAAATTAGGCTAGTTTTCAGTTTATCCTCAAGACGCGGTTCAGGCAACAGATGCTGGGACATTTTTACCTCAAACTGGCAGCTGCGGCTGTGTGTGAGTGTATTCGGCAGTAACACTTTTAATCTGTGTGTGAGTGTATTCGGCAGTAATACTTTTAATCTGTGTGTGAGTGCATTCGGCAGTAATACTTTTAATCTGTGTGTGAGTGCATTTGGCAGTAATACTTTTAATCTGTGTGTGAGTGCATTTGGCAGTAATACTTTTAATCTGTGTGTGAGTGCATTTGGCAGTAATACTTTTAATCTGTGTGTGAGTGTATTCGGCAGTAATACTTTTAATCTGTGTGTGAGTGTATTTGGCAGTAGTACCTGTAATCTGTTTGTGAGTGCATTTGGCAGTCATACTTTTAATCTGTGTGTGAGTGCATTCAGCAGTAATACCTTTAATCTGTCGCCGAATGCTGTCAATCTGAGCCACCAGTAGCAGCTCCTCGTTTTTCAGGATTTCAAACTTGACGTCATACAACTCCAGCTGAGCCTCGTAAAACTGCAGCTCTAACTGGTCCACGGCAATGATGCCGTCCTTCTGCTCCGACAGACTCTCCATCTGCAGCCAGAGAACAGACAGTCATCTTCATCAACAACAGCATCCTCATCCTCATCAATAACAGCTGCCGCAGCAGCAGAGGGGTCGGGGGGCAGTTTGGAAGTCCGGCCCACAGCAGCACCAGTGTGACACTTACAAAGCTATACCTGCGCCTCCACCCCCCCCCCCCCCCCCCCCCCCCCCCCCCACACCCCCCTCCCACCCTCACGCAAAAGAGTCTCCGCCAGCCTGTACACTTCACCCTCCTTAAAAGTGAAGCGGCAACACAACTGAACTTTTGATTTTAATAAATCTGAATTCCCTCTTCTACCACCAGAAATCACCAAAGGCACTTCTGTGGTGACTGATCATGTTCATTTATAATATTCATAACATCAGTCATTTCGTTAGCGTCATCTGGACCCGGTGAGTTTGCCCGCATGACAGACTTTACAGCTTTCGCTCTGAGACCGTTTCTATCCTGACATATATCAGCTGCTGATCTGCAATGCTGCATGACATCTTTATTTTCATGATACTTTTAGAATATGACTTTAATTACAGAGTATAATGATTTATGACATACACTGTCATTTTTATTACACATTTAGAGTAATGATTTTTCATAGACATACTCAGAATATGATTCTTATGATATATTTCCTGCAGGATTTTTATGACACACTTAGAAAATTGTTTATATGGCATAATTAGAACACGATCGTTTTTTACAGTACTTCCTCAGTCTGGTAAGAACAGACATTGATGGCCTCTATCTTCTGACCGCTTAGCAATTTCAGTTCATCAGTTCATGTCTGAAACTCTCTTTGTGCAGGGTAACGTTTGTGGAGTGTGTTGTTGTGAGTTCGTATGGAATGACATCATTTAGGACGGATCTCTGACACAATGACCTCAGCCCCGTTTCTGCTCTCACACTGATGCAGCCTGTGAGGTTTTCCTCTGTCCGGGGCAAACCTGCTTTTCCGGCGTGTTCTCCACCGGCTGTTGCTGTGGAAATCTGCTGCTGCCTGTGTGTTCTGTTCTGTTCTGTTCTGTTCTGCTCTGCTCTGCTCTGCTCTGCTCAGCTGATAATCTAACTGGGTCAGACCCAAGGCTCACGGTCACTAAAACACACAGCATGTCATGATGGTGTCACGGTCACTAAAACACACAGCATGTTATGATGGTGTCACGGTCATTAAAACATACAGCATGTCATGATGGTGTCACGGTCATTAAAACACACAGCATGTCATGATGGTGTCACGGTCACTAAAACACACAGCATGTTATGATGGTGTCACGGTCACTAAAACACACAGCATGTCATGATGGTGTCACGGTCACTAAAACACACAGCATGTCATGATGGTGTCACGGTCATTAAAACACACAGCATGTCATGATGGTGTCACGGTCATTAAAACACACAGCATGTCATGATGGTGTCACGGTCACTAAAACACACAGCATGTCATGATGGTGTCACGGTCACTAAAACACACAGCATGTCATGATGGTGTCACGGTCATTAAAACACACAGCATGTCATGACGGTGTCACGGTCATTAAAACATACAGCATGTCATGATGGTGTCACGGTCATTAAAACGTACAGCATGTCATGATGGTGTCACGGTCATTAAAACACACAGCATGTCATGATGGTGTCACGGTCATTAAACATACAGCATGTCATGATGGTGTCACGGTCACTAAAACACACAGCATGTCATGATGGTGTCACGGTCACTAAAACACACAGCATGTCATGATGGTGTCACGGTCACTAAAACACACAGCATGTCATGATGGTGTCATTCTTGTGCGGTGACTGTCATGTCAGGTCCCAGAATACACAGTTACACCCTCCAGACATACACACACACGGGCACTTACAAACACACACACACACACATGCACGGACGCACTCACACACAGAGACACTCACAAACACATACAAACATGCGTGCACACATAACCCAGACACACACACACACACACTAACAAATATGCACACACGCTCGTGCGCACACGCACACACACGCACGCACACACGCGCACGCGCACACACACACACACACACACACATAGAGCTTGTCACCTGCTCTCTGATCTCCTCTTTCTTGTGACTCAGACACATTTCCTTGGCTCTCATGTGCTGCAGCGTCTCCTTGGCGAGGAGAAACTTCAGCTTCTCCAGTCTGGGGGAGGCAGAGGCCCAGGAGGCCTGGCCAAACCGCCTCTTATCCTCCTCCATCTGCTTCAGCATGCCTGTGGATCACCATCCCATCAGTTCATCACACACACACACACACATATACACACATACACACACACACACACACACACACACACACTCACACACACACAACACACACACACACACACACACACACACACGCATATACATACACACACACACACACACACACACACACAACACACACACACACACAACACACACACACACACACACACATATACATACACACACACACAACACACACACACACACACACACACATATACATACACACACACACACACACACACACACAACACACACAACACACACAAACACACACATTATCTCTCCTCTACTCACACAACACACACAATACCTCTAAAATAATAACACAACACACACAATACCTCTCTAATAATAACACAACACACACAATATCTCCAATAATAACACACCACAAACAATACCTCTAATAATAACACAACACACACATTACCTCAAATCTACTCACACAACACACACATTACCTCTCAAATAATAACACAACACACACACACATTACCTGTAATAATAACACAACACACACATTACCTCTCAAATAATGACACACACACACATCACCACTAATAATACCACACACACACACATCACCACTAATAAGACCACACACACACACACACATCACCACTAATAATACCACACACACATACATTACCTCTCAAATAATAACACACACACACACATCACCACTAATAATACCACACACACACACACACACACATCACCACTAATAATACCACACACACACACACATCACCACTAATAATACCACACACACACACACATCACCACTAATAATACCACACACACACACACATCACCACTAATAATACCACACACACACACATCACCACTAATAATACCACACACACACACACATCACCACTAATAATACCACACACACGCACACACATCACCACTAATAATACCACACACACATCACCACTAATAATACCACACACACACAGACACACACACACATCACCACTAATAATACCACACACACACACACACACATCACCACTAATAATACCACACACACACACATCACCACTAATAATACCACACACACACACACACACACACGCACACACAGACACACCTGCCAGTGCTCTGGACGTCTCCTTGAAGAAGCTGACGGTGATGTCCTGTATGGAGGCCACTGCGTCCTCCGCTCTCCTCCTCCACTCCTCCGCCTCCCTCTCCAGCTCCGCTATCCTCTTCGGACCCAGCTCCTCAAACTCTAAGGATTTCTGTGTGTGTGGAGAAACGAGGAGGAGAAAGACGCCCTGTCAGCGGTTCTCTCTTACCCTGTCAAAATGCCCACTTTTCTTTCTGTGTTATTTCAGATGACAGTTTGGTCTCTGCCGTCTGCAGCGGTATGAGAAAAATGATGAATGAATTTTCACAGAACTGCCCTCACACCCTGTTTTCAGACCGTGCGTTTGACCGGAGCGACAGGACACGGCCTAAGAGATCCCTGTCGCAAAAGTATGACCTGCTATGCACTGACACAAATGGCTTTACTAAGGAACTGCAATAAGCTCATTTCACTGAATAATGAAGGGCTTGTCCACTGGAGCATCATCCACAGAACAATCATGAATTAAATTGAAAAGGCAAATGAGTGCCAGTGATGTGGTCGGGTTGATGACGGCTTTGCCTGACCCACGATCACATGACTGAAACAGGCACTTTTAAAACGTTGGTCAGACTTTTCATTTAACAGTGTAATGAGGAGACCAGAGCGCTGAGGCCACTTCTGCTCCTGTCGTTAAACCTGACAGACGTTAAAAAGATTTGAATCATGTTTGTGTGACTTACTGCTCGTCATGGATCTGAGGGAATTCACTGTGACTGACAGAGCAGGTGAGGGCAAGTATAAACCGTGATGGATTTATTAGCATCACTCAACATAAAGCATCTGAACCTATTCATACTCCCACCCAGTAAAATGAACTGGTTCCTACCAGGATCTCCATTTTGCAGAGCATGGCCAGTTCTCTCATATCTCGGAAAGGCTGCAGCAGGTACTGGTACAATACTGTTGCCACGGTTACTAATTCTTTGTAAGCCTCGTCCTCTTCGTCATAAATCTTTAAGAGAAGGACCATCCTGTCTGCACGCTTGTGCCCCTGCAGCGTCTGGAAGGAGGCATAAAAACGCATGTGATTTCACTGTATTCACACCATCAGGGCTGTAAAACAGGGTTAAAAGCAGGGTTCACATTTACAGCTGCAAACACAGTATAAAACAAACACCAGTGTATTTCTATCTCCAGATCAACGGTCACTGACACAGATATGACATTCTTTAACTGTAACCCCTCATTGACTTATTCATTAACTCAGTGTTTCCCAGGAGGACTGTGGGGAATCTGCTCTCTTAGAGCAGGGAGAGATTTGTGTGTGTGTGTGTTAGAGGGAGAGATGTGTGTGTGTGTGTGTGTGTGTGTGTGTGTGTGTGTTAGAGGGAGAAATGTGTGTGTGTGTGTGTGTGTGTGTTAGAGGGAGAAATGTGTGTGTGTGTGTGTGTGTGTGTGTATGTGTGTGTGTGTGTGTTAGAGGGAGAGGTGTGTGTGTGTGTGTGTGTGTGTGTGTGTGTGTATGTGTTAGAGGGAGAGGTGTGTGTGTGTGTGTGTGTGATAGAGGGAGAGATGTGTTCGGAAGAACAAGTAAGAACAAGTTCTCTCTTACTGACATATTGGTCCATTAGAATGCTTATCCTGACATTATTAGCACCATTTTTCTGATATTCTGTTAAAGTAAATGAATATTTGCCTTTGGTTTTTGTAGCTTACATTTTGAGACTGGATGAGTGTAGAAATGTATGAGTTTGACTGGCTGAAAGTGAAGTATCCAGCACACAGCCAAAATCAGCCGAATTATCCAGACTCCCATGAGAATGAACAAGCTCAATGTTACCAAGACTCATAAACTCACACGCACGCAAGAAAGACAACACGTTTTCTTCCATTTGATCTTTACAAAAAAATGCTTATTTTGAACCTCACTGTCAACATTTGCACAACCACTAATGGAATGGCCACTTAATGAAGTTCTGAGGTCCTTATGGAAAATTGTGCATTTTTTATAAAAACAAATAAATAAAAACCAAAAGCCAAACATTTGGATGTACTGACACACTGGGCGGTCAGCACTCTAATGGGCTTGTATGGGAAAAGGAGTGAACCTGCCCTGATCAGGTGTTAGTGCGATACAGTGTCATGTGTGTTAGTGCGATACAGTGTCATGTGTGTTAGTGCGGTGCAGTATCATAGTTGTCTCTCTGTTGGATGGAGAGTATGACGCTGCGTGTCATGTGACACACATCACTGGTGAAGACTCTGTGCAGACGTCCTGCGGTTCTGTGAGAGCTGCTCAGAGACATATGATGACTGAGTGTTGCTGGCTGTGTGAGTCATGACTGTTTCTCTCTCTCTCTCTCTCTCTCTCTCTCTCTCCCTCTCTTTCTCTCTCTCTCTCTCTCTCTCTCTCTCTCTCCCTCTCTCTCTCTCTCTCTTTCTCTCTCCCTCTCTCTCTCCCTCCCCTCTCTCCCCCTCTCCCTCCCTCTCTCTCTCTCTCCTCTCTCTCTACAGAACTCCCTCCACACCGCCCACTGCTGCTGGCCTCAGACCAACTCAGGCGGGGGACGGGAAACCCACACTTTTCTCACTGACAGTGAGGAACTAATCCACCATCAGTGTACACCCACAAAATTAAATATGAACAATATCACTGTACACCCCCAGAATTAAATACGAACAATATCACTGTACACCCCCAGAATTAAATACGAACAATATCACTGTACACCCCCAGAATTAAATATGAACAATATCACTGTACACCCCCAGAATTAAATATGAACAATATCGACTCACTGGACTCCATACAGAGAGCTTCGGCTATAGAAGAGTTCACTGACATGCATGACAAACATATCATCCACTGGCCTCATCCTCTACGGCTTCGGATTCAAGACATGACTCTCACAAATCCCATTCCTCTGAGACAGTGGTTATGGAGGATCTGAACACACATCATTGTTCAGCTGGTAAATAATCGTCTCTCAGACGTAGTGTGTTTATTTAATCTGTCCTGTGTGATTCTGTCTGCCCAGCGGACGTCTGTGATACCTGCTTCATCTCTTCTTTTTTCACAAAAGTCTGGTCCTCCCTGTCTCACTGCGCCTGAATGTCTTAACTGCACCCACAGTAGCGGGATGTGTCGCCTGTGTTGTCAGCTCATGGAGATTTCCCACTTTCTTTCCTGTTTAAGATCTACAACACGGAATGTACGGTGAGCTCATTACTGTCCCCATCACTGAAGGAATTTTAAATGACAGAAATACAGAGGATTTTTAAATGGGTGTGGCACTGTATAACTATTTGGGAAACTCTATTTACTTTTTTGTATGTGAGAGTCTCATTAGAATTTGTGCATGTGAAACACGGGTGCCAATTTAAACACGTGCTACAATACAGCACAGCGCACGCGCCAGTCTGCAATATAACCTTCTGTGGGTGCAATTACCGATGTGGACATAGTTCAAGGAAGGGGGGGGGGGGCCCAGAAGGCTTAAAACCTCAGAGGTTCAACCTCCCACCTACCGGATGCAAATTTTACTTTTAGTTTTTAATTTTACTCTGATCCACACAGTCCCGAGGGAGAGAAAAGAGAAAGCGAAACGTTCTAACATTTCTGCGGCCTTAATCAGCATGAAAAGTAGTGCTCCACCTAGCTTTGGCTGAAAACCACGAGTTACACACAGTGAGAAAGCTCAAGGGCTTTTAACAAAGCATTTATTCTCGACCTAAGACAAAGCTGCGCCTTGATACTTTAAAAAAAACACTCCATAGCACTTTCCCAGGCAGCGGAAACCTGGCTGTTCGCATTTACGTCAAAATGACATTTAACGTCAGCGCGCCTGCGCATGTGAAAAAGCCACTTATAATGGTGAGCACCGTGACATGTCTTCATCCATGTACTAAAAAGATATACCGTTTCTTGAACACTTTACGTCGCTCTACTGAAAGAAACGGTGCGCATATGAATAGTTCGGACAGTTTGTGTTATAAACAGAGACGGCCGACGCTTTAGTTCGTCAGAGGCCTTTCTGCATTGTCATGTTGCTCAACTATCTCTGTCAATAGCTGTCATTTCGAAAGGTAAACTGGTGGAACCACTTACCTGTCGCAGATGTTCTTTCGCTCTATCAACTTCGTCTTGCATAGTTTTTCTTTTAAACTCCTGTAGATTCTCAAAGTATTCTTCAACCTCTTGTTCAGTCTGATTGAATAATGAATCCAACACGATCTTGCGGCCGCAGACATCAATTGCGGTGCTGAAATATTTTTCGAGATGACGGCAAGGTGCATCTAGGTCTTTTTCATGTTCGTCTGGATTGGCAGTTCGCCCGTAAAATATCAGGTCCCATATGTTCCCCTCCTCAAAGTCCGATAAGTCAGGAAAATACGGCGCCAGGACATCACAAACCCCTGTAAGCTGACGATGGACATTTTTCAGATCATTAACGGAGAACAGTCCAGCCCAGCTAGTGTCCGTTTCTCCGGGTCCAAGTTCTCCTTTACGCCTCTGTCTCTGAAGAGTTCTGTTATGACAAGTGACAGCAAACTTGGATTCTATAGCATTCCACTGTACAATAAATCCGAGCTTAAAAGTGTCCGTGTCATCAAATATGTTACTTTTGATTGCGACCCAGCCATCTAAACTGTCCATGCGCTCAAAGTCCCCACAATTCATCTTCAGTTAACATGCATAACTTGTACTCCGTTCCTGTGTTTACACCGTCCGCCATTTGTATGACGTATTCTCTCTATCATTTCAACTTTGACCCCTCAATCACATGTTCGGGGATTTCCAAGTTTCAGTCAGGCCGTGCCGTGCATAAATATAAGCACCGCTACTGTATAATTTTAGATATTGAGAAAGAATGTATGATTTTGGCATATCTGTGCAGGGTGCAACTTTGTTTACCCATGCATCTGCTGAAATGTATGGTCTATTGACTTTGAATGTATATGGCCGGTCAAACCCGACAGTGAGCGGGTGATATTTGAGAGGCGCGCGTGCCTGTTCTGGCCAGCTCTATTTTTGTCACAAGCCCGTCTTTTCTGCAGCTCTCCAAGTTTGTATTGCGACTAAGAGGCGCTGCTTTCCCCCCCTTAAATAACTGGTTTTGCTGAAGGAAAACAGGAATAAACTGAAGAGTAAATCGCACAGAAGAGTAAGTTTAGGCGTTTAAATGATCCGGAACTGTGTATATATTTTGTGAAACTAGACATCTCATAGGTAAAACGAAAACCGTTTAAAAAAGTTTCGCTGTTAACAAGGTTACTGGGAATTAAAGCGCGCATGTGTGAGGAAGGTCTCTTTGATTAGTTTTTTTTAAATCAAATTCTGTCCAGTTCATAGAAATGAACTTTTTGTTAACTCTTATATTTTACCAGGATACTAGTGTCAACATGGACCTCTATGAGATTAGGGGACGGCTGGATGTCATAGCAGAGGAGATTGCACTGAGTGAAGACGAGGACCCCGCGCCTGTGGATGAAGGCTCAAAAGAAGTCAGTAAGGAGCCCTTTGTTCTTGTCACAAAAAAACAGCCAGATCCTCCCGCGTCTACTTTTCAGCGTTTCTCGGTGGGCACAAATGAATCCCTTACATTTGAACCGTACGTGCCATCAGATGAAGATGAGCCCAGTGATCAGAGGGCCGTAGCTGGGCTGTTACTGGGCAGTGATGATGTATTTGCAGGAGAACCGCTTGACAATACTGAGGAAATGGTGGAGGGGCTAACGGCAAAAAGTGAGAGCGATCCTCCAGATGTTTTCTGCATGGACTGCAGAACTCCCACCCGAGGTTTCCAGAGGCGTTTTGGCCCCCACAAAAATCACAGGGTTGTTCTCATGGCCAAAGCAGCAGAGGAAATTAAGGTACACAGAAATCAGTCCATCATATGAGTGAATCTGCTCATGTGCACACCTCCATAGACATCATACCACTGAACTTTTTAAAAGACACTTAGATACTTTATTTATTTTGCCACGCAACAGTGTTGGTGGTAATTGTTTCGGTACCACATGGTGGCTCAGTTCCAGTGCAAACAGAAAGAGAGAAGCAAACATACTGATAAAGGCATTGTTCTGTGGTCATTGTGTATTTTGCTTGTCTAGAATGAACTGAACAAAACCAAGGGGAAGTTGGGAGAAAAGATAACTCAAATGGAGAATTTTGCAAGCAACTTGGAGGAAATCTTTATCACTGTAGAGGTAAAATATATGTTTTTCATAGTGTGTTTGCTTTTAATGAATTTTACTAGTGCATGAATTTGGCATATGAGTATAAAATTAGTGGTTATTACAATATCAAATTCTATTCAAAGAACAAATTAAAAGCGGTCCACTATTCACACAACCATGTTAAACACGTGAGAAGATGCAGGACAGCTCATGGAGACGCTGAATTCTGTGTGTAGGAGAATTTTGGCAGACAGGAACAGAACTTGGAGCAGCACTACAACGACGTCCTTCAGACCTTGTCGCAGCGCTACGATGAGCGGGCGTCGGCCCTGGAGGAGGAGAAGAAGGCGAAACTGGAGGCTCTGTACACACAGCTCCTGGACTGTGGAAAAACACTGGACACCTCCAAAGAACTGATAGAGACCGCACAAGAACTCTACCGCAACGAGAACAAGTTTGCCTTTCTCCAGGTTTGTTTTTGTTTGTTTGTTTGTCGTTTTCTCTTTAACCACTGGGGTTGAAGTCTTGTAAAATCCTGTATCACCACAGATGTAATAGAGCTGCCTCTTGATTAATGATTTGTGTGTTTTGACTTTTAAATGAATGAAAAATATTCTGTTCTCATTTTTGTCAGTGTAATTTATGTGATATTTTAATGTAAAGCAACAAGTAATGTGAATTTTCATTTTCTTTCTTTTTAAATGGGCAGGCGGTAATGCCAGTCATTGAGAGGTACTGGAGAATGGAGTGTTGGTCTGCTTTATAGTGTACTGGTTTTCAGCATGGTACTGTGTCGGCTGTGTGAACACCATTGTGTGCATAAAGGCTCAACGGGAAATATCAGTGGTTATAATTTTAACCAAACTAAACTATACGGTTGTGCTATTAAAATTGCCTTTGCATTGTTGTGAATGAGATGCTGAGAAAGTGAGGCTTTGAATGTGTTCAGAACAAACAGGAGTGTTTCTCCAGCATTGCTCTGAGTGATGAGGCCTCTTCCTGTCTGACCCAACAGGATCGAGCAGTTTGCTACAGATGAACCAGACCTCAAACTCTCTGCGTCTCTCGAGTTTGAAACTCCAATAGCTGATTTGTCTGACGTCAAACAAATGATGGACTCAATTAATGCTATCCCAGGTTTGATCATACATTTAAATGACGATGATTACTGTTGTGTAATGTCAAACTGATGTCTGTTACTCATCACACACATGGAGTAAGTAATTCAGCCCTTCAAACATTCTGAAGAGATTTGCTCAGTGACTAATCACCCCATTACCTGTCCTTTTGAACAGGCAACATTTTACTGTATGTATTATTATTATTATTTTCAAGAACTTCTGAGATCATTTTTGGGTAGTTTTTACAGTGCATGTGATGAAACACAGTGTCTGGATTGGGTGGGACTGATATGAATGTCATTTAGGGTTAGGTTAAACACTAGATGTTTCGGATAACGTTGTGATGAGAATGTAAAGACATCACTCTGTCACCGTAGCGCCCTCGGCTCCAGTAATGAACCCCCAGATTCCCGGCTCGGCCTTGCAGACGTGCGTGCGCGTGTGCTGGAGCCTCTTCTCAGACGACACCGTCGAGTACTATGAGCTATACAGTCGACTCGTCTCTGAGGACATCAGCCAGGAGATGGACACAGAAGGCAAGGCCCAGACTAAAGCCCACTGACCACAAAACCACCATCAAAACCATTCTTCAGCCTGTCCCTGTCTTCTCTTTAACATCCGAGTGATCCAACTCAAAACATCCTGTCTGTTCTCCCAGCTTCTATGGTGAAGGTGAAGGAGACACACTGCACTGTTAGCAACTTGCTTCCCAATGCACAGTATGAGTTTTGGGTCACAGCCACAAATACGACTGGCATAAGCCCTGCCAGCGAGAAAGCTGTTTATATGACAGGTAATTCACTTTGCCTCTTCATTATACTGAAAACTGCTTAAATTCACTCCTCATGACATGTGGTACTGACACATCCCTGCTGTGTGCAGTTCCAGCACCACCAGTAATAAAGCCAAGAGAGTGCACCAGTTGTCAAGACGCCGCACTTATCCGCTGGGAGTCCGGGAACACGAACCCCGTGGACTCCTACACCGTGGAGCTGAGTGAGGTTTCTGCTGACAACACCGAGAGCTCCATCACTGAGTAAGCATCCTGTCCACGGGATCTCTGTACGATGCCGGTCATGGAGCCCATCCTAACTGCACAACTGTTGTCTTGAGCTGGACCTTTATGTAATGGAAACAATGTGTGTGTGTGTGCGTGTGTGTATAGAGGCTTGTCCCTGAGCCCCAGAGAGCACGGGACAGAGGTGCACAGTCAGGACCCAGAGGGCTATATATAGGATCTGGCCTGCACTTTTCAGCAAGTATGGTTTGTTCTGTTGTTCTGCCTGATCTCCCTCTCTCAGGTCCATAGTGGCCATCCCAACCTGTGAGTGCCTCCTTCAGTTACAGACAGGGAAGCGTTACCTCATCTCAGTGAGAGCCGTCAACATCGGCGGGCCCAGTGAGAGGAGTCAGCCCATTACTGTGTCTACAACAGGTAAACATACACACACAACCCCTCTACAGCGTCACACACACACACAGACAACCCCTCTACAGCATAACACACATTAACAGGTAAAGATACACACAGACAACCCCTCTACAGCGTAACACACAGCAACTGTTCACACATTTAATCTGCTTCACAAACTCTTACTGTAGTATAAGATGGACATGATACCAGAGGAGACCAGGACCCAGAAAATGAAACCCTCCTTGTTTTTCACTCCATTTCACTTCCAGACTTACAGATCCTCTGAATGCATTTTTCCCACTGATCTACTCACCGTATGCACGCTTCAGAGGGGAAAGGTAGCTGTACTATGGAAAAGAACTCACATACTGAAGAGACCTGACACACCATCTGATTAGAGCTCACAGAGACATGGCCACAGGCCCGTTTGTATGTTTAAACATGAAAATGTGTGACTGCTTGTCACTGAACATGACTCTGACAGCGGGCTGTAACCCAGCGCTCTGATTGGCTGACTGAGGTTGTGGACAGTCAGGGGGGGGGGACAATGGGCTGTAACCCAGGGCTGTGATTGGCTGACTGAGGCTCATTCACCATCCTGGGCTGACTAATTCCAGCATGGCTTTGACTGTGGGATCAAAGCTTAACTTACATGCCCATGTCTGAGCGCCCACACCCCTTTGGGTCCTTCAGGGGAAAAACAAAAACAAAAAAACCCATTACTCTGTACGTTACCTTCTCATTCTGGCCAATCAGAGCCATCCCCATGACAGAGCCACGCCCCTTCCTCATATGGACAGTGTTCGGTGAATGAAGGATTTGCACCAAACACACTATGTTGAGGTTACAGACTTGTCTAACCATAGTTATATTTTCCGGTGCCGGATCTGAATTCTGTTTCATATTACTTCCTGACAAACGGTCTCCTGGCTGTGTGTTTGTTCCTGATGTTTAAACTCTCATTCTGAGCTCACTGTCTCACACAGGCACCTTTTTCCACCTGCTGGAGGACACAGCCCACCCGTGTCTGTCCGTGTCCGGGGACGGCTTCACCATGTTCTACTTGGATGAGGAACTTCCTCTAAGTGAAATGACCTTCAGTGACAATACGTTCGCAAGGTACATCCACCAAGGTCAAATTACATGCCAAGGTCAATTTACACACTTCTTTAAAAACCAGCTCAGTCTGAGAGCACATCACAGGGAGCAGTGCAGCACCGATGTCGGGGATGTTTCTTGCTGTTTGGTGAGCCGTAGAGTTGGGTTGGGTGGGTGTGCTGGTCTGACATCACGGCGTGTTCTTTGTGAAGGTGTGTGGCAGTGCTGGGTGACCTGATTCCCATCAGGGGCAAGTACTACTGGGAAGTGGAGGTGGAGGAGAGCACAGAGTACAGGATTGGTGTGGCCTACGAGGACACGCAGAGGAACTCGTATCTGGGGGGAAACAACTCGTCTTGGTGTATGAGACACGTTTTGACTCCGTCCAGGTAAGGAAACCACCTCAGTGTTTTTATGGTGGGCACGCTCTGCAATGACTTCATCAAATCTGCAAGTCTCTCAAAAAAAAACAAACATAAAACACCACTGAAAATGTCACAGCTTCCCCACCCGCTAAAGCACACGCATTACAAAGCACACAAAAAGGTGAACTGGCAAATGCTCACAGAATACCATTACTGTATCGCTGTTGCCATGGTAACTCTATTCCACTGAATTGTCACTTAAGGGTTTGGTCTGTGCCAAGACTGCACAAGCTGCAGAGGAAAATCAGTCTTTTTCACACACACACACACACACACACACACACTCAGGGCAGCATTACTGTTAAGCAGAAGGCATAAACAACTCAAATTCTCATCTTCCTTTAGACACAAATATGAGTTTCTGCACAACGGCTGGACTCCCGACATCAGGATAACGGAGCATCCACTGAAGATCGGAGTGTATCTGGACTATGACCAAGGAAAGCTGTCGTTTTTCAACGCAGACCTGGCCCAGCACCTCTATACCTTTCACTGCCAGTTTCTCCATTACGTGCTTCCCTGTTTCGCCCTGGACAACCCCGGAGCCCTCACTCTGCTCAACGGCATGGCTATTCCCGACTACGCCAAACTGCCATGACCCCCCCCCCCAGTCACGCGCCGGAAACCTCAAAACAGTTACGCTCCGAGAGGCAAAAACCACCAACAAAAATCATTTGTTCAGGAAGCACCATGGACTAGTAAGGGGTTGAGTTTGTCCAAGTATTTTATTACTGTATTCCATGGGAACAGATTTACACCATTTTCCAATACAAGAAAAGTTTCACTGAAAGTTACATCATAAATCAATATTCGGTGCAAAGCAAGTCATGAAATGAGGCTTGGGATTCTAATCGTGTGTTTTAAAAATGAAATAAACTACCCATCCTGGAGCTGTCCGCTGGGAGGAAAGAGCAGTCTTGTCTTTTTTGGCAGCCTGTGTGAAGTGTGAAAATCTTTCAAATGAATGCATTTAAACTGGGGGTGAACCACTGCAGGGAAATGCACAGGGGACAGCGTTAGACAACGCACAGGTTAAGTCTTCTTACAGCTGCGCGACCTGTCTTCCTCTTCATCGGACGAGTCTCCTCCATACGGCACTAACCCTAAGGAATCTTCCGGAAGCTTTGGCTTCTTTACTGACTCTGGAGGTGCCTTACCTGCTAGTGCACAAAATTAGAAACAAAGAAAGACAGAGAGAGAGAGACACAAAGAGAGAGAGAGACGGGGAGAAAACAAAAACCAGAGAGAAACCAAGTTTGGAAGGCCCATATTAGGCGTAGAATGTGTTGGGTCCAGAGGCAGGAGGGGTCATTCAGGGTTTATGCCGCGGCACCACCCCCATAAGAGCCAGGTCCAGGAACACATGTAAAGAGAAGACAAGGGAAAAAGACAGAGAGAAAAAAAAAAAACATATAACAGAATCACAGGTTAGTGGGCTTGGTGCCGGGGGTCCAGTGAACAGGTGTCCATTAATCTGGTGGGGAAAGGCTGGATTTTACAGAGAGCTCTCCTGTGGCAGGGCTCTGCTCTCTGAAGGCCATGCCTCAGAGCCCCAGCGGGGTCATGCAGCGTGAGGACTGAAGCAGCGTGTGAAAGAGCAGTGCATACCCGCCATCACAGGGGCCTCCTCTTTCTCCACGTCCTCCCTCCCTCTCTTACGCGCTGTCGCTGTCGCCGTCGCCGTCAGGGGTAGAGGTGGCGGAGGCATCAGCATCCTGCGGGGAAGACGACCATACGCGGACACGGTCAAACCGCGTTCTCTGTGCTCAGAACACATCTTTAACACGAGGCCACATGCTAACCTCTCTGTGCATTTGCCCTCATCCGTGTCGGAGGCTGGAGCAGCTGGTTCCTCTTCGTTTGTGTGTGCATCTGCGCAGCCGTCAGCCTACACAGCCACACACACACACACACGGGTTAGACAGATTTCATTCGCTTCTACAGACCGGCCTCTACACACACACACACACACACACACACACACACACACACACACACACCCACCAACCTCTATACACACACACCCCGACCTCTACACACACACACACACACACACACACACACACACACACACACCTCTATACACACACACCCCGACCTCTACACACACACACACACACACACACACACACACACACCCCGACCTCTACACACACCCACCCCGACCTCTACACACACACACACACACACACACACACCCACACACACACACACACGGATTAGACAGATTTCATTCGCTTCTACTGACCGGCCTCTACACACACACACACACACACACACACACACACACCCCCCCCCACACCGACCTCTACACACACACACCCCGACCTCTACACACACACACACACACACACACACCCCGACCTCTACACACACACACACACCCACACATACGGATTAGACAGATTTCATTCGCTTCTACTGACCGGCCTCTACACACACACACACACCCCCCCCCCCCCCACACCGACCTCTACACACACACACCCCGACCTCTACACGCACACACCCCGACCTCTACACACACACACACACACACACCCCGACCTCTACACACACACACACACCCCGACCTCTACACACACACACACACACACACACACACACCGACCTCTACACACACACACACACACACACCGACCTCTACACACACACACACACACACACACACACACACACACACCGACCTCTACACACACACACACACACACACACACACACCGACCTCTACACACACACACACACACACACCCACCGACCTCTACACACACACACACACACACACCCACCGACCTCTACACACACACACACACCCACACACCGACCTCTACACACACACACACACACCCACACACCGACCTCTACACACACACACACACACACACACACCGACCTCTACACACACACACACACACACACACACCCCGACCTCTACACACACACACACCCCGACCTCTACACACACACACACACACACACACACACCCCGACCTCTACACACACACACACACACACACACCCCGACCTCTACACACACACACACACCCCGACCTCTACACACACACACACACACACACACACACCCCGACCTCTACACACACACACACACACCCCGACCTCTACACACACACCCCGACCTCTACACACACACCCCGACCTCTACACACACACACACACACACACACACCGACCTCTACACACACACACACACACACCGACCTCTACACACACACACGCCTCTACAGACTGTCAGACAAACGGCCACTACCTCCTTCTCCTCGGCTTTGTCACACTCCTCTAGAAAGTGCCTCTTTGGACTGGTTGAGCTGGGAGGACTGGTGGACAAACCGTTAACTCCAGCGTCTTCAGCGTCCTGCTCCTGATGCACACAAACCCCCCCCAAAAATGTTTTCTGTCAGTGCAGTACACCACAACTGATCTCCTTGGAAAACAATGTAAACTGTATATTGAAATAAACTATATAAAAGGTACAGTCATAGATAAACACAAAAACCCCGTTCCACCTGCTGCTGCTAACATACCTCCACCAGGTAGGGCGGTGGTTTTCTGGGACAGACGGGGTACTGCACCATTGGCTGAGAAGACGGAGGGGTGGTCGACATGTTAGAATGACCATTAACACTAGTCCAGTAGTTACTGGCTCCAGGGTATGCAGAATAGCCGCCTGTGTACCCGTTAGAAGGGTAACTATACCAGGACCTCTGGCTAGAGTAATTGCTATTAGCTGGATATCCTGAAATAAAAGATGACATGTCGGGGTTAAGCGTGTGTGTGCGGTGGAGTGGGGCGTGTTAAAAAGGTAGAGGTTTCGCTGTGTGACCATACAACTCTTCATCACGCCACTGCCCCGGCCGGAGGGACCAGACAGCCTTCAGAACTGAATGGAGGTTTGTTGGGTTTTTTTTTTCTTTTTTTTTTTTAAACATTTGTATATTTTTATTTCAATGTTCAGAAAAGCAATGTTTCCGTACCTTGAGTGGATCCGGTTGCTGTGTAGGTAGACAGCATGCGGGCATGCTCAGCTCGGACCTGTGTGGAGGAAAACCGTTTCACTAAAGATGAAAACGAAACAAGTGACGGAACAGACAGCAGCAGAGTCAAACGCTTTCTAACACCTTTACCATCAATCACAACAAACCTGTAAATAATCCTAAAACTCTAATGATAAACAAAAACACAAACAGGGAAACAGGAAACACACCACATTACGTTTGAGGGTCATGACCTCTGTCCTCTGAGAGGTGCGAACGACAGGTACAGATTACCCAACCCTGTCCCTTCACCAGTATTCCCCCCCTCCCCCCAACCACAGCGTGTGCCCCAGAAATCACACTCACCGTTTCCAGCAGGCTTTCACATAGCTTCTTGGCAGCGTCCAGTCCCGTAGAGTTAGGATGGCTACAGGGAAGCAGAGAAACCCATAATCAGCTGTCATTCTGACTGACACAGGACACAACAAGAAGAGAGCAGAGAGAGAGAGAGACACATAGCCAGTCCAGTACCAGACGCAAAGCCAGTCCAGTACCAGACGCAAAGCCAGTACAGCACCTAATGTAAAGGTGACAGTACCTAATGTAAAGGTGACAGTACCTAATGTAAAGGTAGAGCGGTTCAAAAGATTCTCGTCGAGAGGCCTGCTCGATGTAGCCCGAGCCTTTCCCGCGGAGGAAGACTCGCGCTCCTGTCTCGCTCTGGATGTGCTGCAGATAACTTCCCGAGGGACCTTCAACTTTCTCTTTCACATTGAAGGAAGGCATAGCTTGGTCCAGACCCACAAAAATCTTGGTGTGCACAAAGTTCTGGAATAAAGCGAGAGAGACCTTGTGTAGTTCACGTTATCGCCACGCTATCGGCCGTCAGGACCGGCGGTTTGTCTGTCGGCAGCAGCAGTGCACCCTGAACAGGCCTCAAGGCCAGAGTCCTTCTCACTGCACTCTTACTGTAGGAGGTGGGTATCAGCAAGGGCCAAACAGACTGCACTGGCCTCACCTTCTTTTACCTCCAGGAGCGGCTCTGAACACGCCACGGAAACGGCAGGAGAGAGGAGAGAGGGAGAGATGTGTACGTACCCCTGAGTGGCCGTGCGGACCCGCGGGCCTCTGGCTGGGCGGACCGGTGGAGCCCGGGTGTAAACTGTTGGGGACCTGGGGGCGCAGCGGCTGTGCTGGGACAGCAGGCCTGGGGGGCTGGGGGTAAACTGGAAGCGTGGGCATGACGGGGGGCTGTTGCCCCCCACTTGAGCGAAGCACCTCCTCTGAAATGATCTCCTTTATCCGCTGGACTGCCTCTGACAGGGCACACCGGCAGGTTAGAGACAAGACTCACACGTTAACGGGCCAGACAACAACCTGAGTTTACTTACTGTTGACCTGCTCCTGACCCCTGCCCTGGACATGAAGATATAAAGGTCTCTCTCTGGATAGAAAGAAAAAGAGAGAGAGAGAATTAGAATATAAAAAAAAATATACGTGTGTGTGTGTGTACGTATATGAGAGAGAGAGAAAGAGAAAGAGAGACTATATGAATGAATCCCCAATAGCACACCATGGTTCTAAGCCCACCAATGAAGCACATACATACACTCCTTTTATGCTGGATTTTTCAGCTGTGGTCATGTACAGCCCTTTAGTGGAAACCACTGCACCACTGTGCTGGCGAATCTAAAGGATAACACAAGACATCACTCAGAGACATTCTGCTAAAACACCAAACGCCGACCGAAAAATGTATGGTTCAAAATAAAAACGCTCTCAACCTCTTCCTGAGTTTTCCCTTTTGTGAGTAAATTCCTACAGTTTATGGGAACGTCGTTGATGTCCACCTCTGTTACAACCAGCTCCTCACTGCTGCTGCTGCTGCTGGTGACAGGCGTACAGGGTGGAATCTGCAGAGAGAGTGAGGGCAGACCACAAGATGAGCACTGGGCCTCAGACTGGAACCCACACGCTAATAAACTGGTCAGACTGGTGACGGTCGGGTTACCTTGGGGGGCAGAGGCTGCAGGGGTTTTAACTTGCCCTTAGCCATCAGCATGGCGTTGATTTTGGCAGCCATAGCTGCGGCCATTTCCACCCCACCCTGTGGCGCCTTGTCCTCGGCAGACGTCTGCGCGGCGCCCGCCGTCTGGGCCGCTCTGGGCTGCTGGGACGAGGCGACCGCGGTCGACGCGGCGGAGAAATGAGGGCTGGCGAGCACCGTCTTGTCTGGGGCAGACGTTATGTGGGAACTGAGCGTGTGGGACACATTCCCCGCAAAACTTTGTAATATGTCTGTTTTTGACTTGGGCTGATCCCACCTACTGTTCAGGCACCTGAAAAACAGAACCGAGAGAGAATTACTCTTTTCATTTCCAACGCACGTCAAAGAGCTGAGGATATGATTAATGTGTGTAGGACAAGTAGGCCGCAACATAGTCTGCAGGACATATGGCCTGTTCTAGTCACTACAATCGATTAATATCGGAGGTTAGTATCAGCAGAGAACTACACTTTGAGTATCTGCTTTCAGAACCCTCCTTAAAAACAGCCATGCTACTGTTCCGGTGAAGAATTTGCCCGGCTTATGGCTCATCAGGAGTAAACAGCATAGTTCGCCTGGACCCAAAAACGTATCTCAACTTCAAACGTGGAAGAGAAACTTGAGCAGTAGCGCTGGGCCTTAGCAGCTCGGCTAGCTAGCGACGCGTCGACCACAGCGTAGCGACAACACGTAGTTAGCTTTGAAAGGGTTAGCCTATTAGCCAGCAAATCACATCACTCGTGTTTCAACAGAGAAAATCGTCTTGTTTCTTAGCTAAACCATATGTTTACATCTGTCTGATAAAAACACATTCTTCAATCCTTATCGCTGATGGGTCCAGGGGAATTATGGGTTACCTCGCTGTTATGCAAGCCTTATTAGCTGGTTGGCTTGTGAACAAAAAATAACATGCTAACCAGCAAGGTTGCTAACCACAGGCAAGATATCTGTCTAGCTAGTAAAGCGTTCTCGCTAATTCACGGCTCTTGAATGTTAAACTATCTAAAATCCAGTTAAGAAAAATGGTGTGTACACACTGGATCGCGAACAAGACTTACGGTGTCCCCGACGCCATTTAACTGGATCCTCTGAAATAAAAATGCACTATACACTAAAGGCCAACGGCATTCGTTCCCACCGAACTAGAACTTTCATAGAACTACACAGTGGGCCATATCCGGAAACTAACATTAAGCTAACGTAAAACGGAAGTACGTCTATTGGCTTACGTAACATAGTGGTCAGATGACCCTACTTATTTAATCGTTTATCGTACAACTACACTGATTTAATTTTTCCTCACCAGGTGTCACAGTTATGAATAACAACATTTCTAGATAACATTTAGAAATAATTATTATATATTATACATTATTTCCACAAACCGAAAATTTCCCAAAGATATTAAGCAGCGGTTGGAATGCAAACGGAGCGGTGTATCTGCGTGTATAATGAACTGTACATAATACCCGACAACATCGTTGATTGTAAGACCCAGTTGCTAGTGTCCTTGTTTTGCCTTTTGGATTTTGTGCTGCGGTACTGGAGTTAGTCCCTTCTGCATTCCGAGTGAGTCAGACACCTGGACTGACCTCTAATGAATCATCTCTGTAGACAGTGAATATGTTTAATCCAAGTGACATTACCTGAGATTCGCTTGATAATTTTCGTTTTCACGTACTGCATAATATACCCCCCCCCCCTAATTTCCATGAAACAGTGTCTTCAGATAACTCAAAAAATCCACCATTTAATCGTCTGAAAGAACAGGGAGAGGGTGTTTCCCCTTTCCCGTGTACATTCTGTGACTTAATTGTTTGTGGATAACTGTACGATAGCCAATTATTGTTTCAGTAATGAGTCACAGCCTATTTCTGTTTTTGTGCATTTTTGTATTTCACAGAACGTGAAACATTATTAATAGCGAAGGTCAATAATCTAAATAGACTTTCTCCAGCTGTGTAGCCCGGGTGTGAATAATGATGTAAATGATTTCAAAGGCCTATGTCCGCGGCAGACATCCCCTTTAATGAGCACAGGGATACATCTCATAAACTCAAATGCATTTGGCTCTCCGTACAAATCAAGGGTTGGCCTATGAAACCGGTGTTTTCACGTCAGATGATCAGAAAGCGGGAACAAATTTCTGGCTCTGACTACGATGATCAGAGCCAAGGGCATTTCAGCATGCACAGAGTTGTGTTTTGTCTGTGTTAAAATGACAAAAGACGATCAGTCCAAAAAAAAAAAAAAGTCTTCATTCATAAGGGGCTTAGTTCAACTAAAAATATAACTTTCTCCTTAAAGTAGGGAGAGATGTCCTCCCGAACGGCAAGTTTCGGACGACAATGGCTCTTGCTGGGTGCTCTGTGAAGGGCAGCCAAATTTGATGAAATCTGTTTTATTTTGTCACGATAGAAATAACCCTTAGCAGAGGCGCCCTCCGCTCCACAAACAGGACATTCCATTGGCCTCTGGACTCCCCTTATTCCCGCTGGTCGGGTCAGCAGCAACACTGGAAAAGCCAGCCGCTGGGTTTATCAACAAAACTTTAGAGAGTGAAAACTGACAAGTAATGAGATCATTATAAAAACATGATGCAATATAAACATTATAATTATTTTATTATTCATTGAATATTTTCTAATTCTTTCTTTTTTTTTCTGCTTATGTCACACCTGAAGAAGAATGACTCAGTATGGAAAAGTGCCCTGATTTGAAGTACAATTTCTGTTTTTTTTAAAGAGAAACAGGTATTTTGATCAAGACCTTACGGACACTTGTTTTCTCTGTATTATGGCATTTTCGTATACTGTTTGAGTAAGAAATTTTCTTATGAAGGAAAATCCTTTAACATATATTAGTATCCTAGTCTGAAACCAAGAATGGGTAAAATATTTTCCCTAGGTTTTGTATATACAAGGATGCGGGACAAATTGTCAGTACAGTATCTTAACTACTCAAACCCAAGCAGTTTGCCATGAGTCTGGTGTGAGACAGTGATAAGACAGTTAATTCTGTGTATTCCATCTCAAAAACTTGTTTTACAGGATGAAGAAAATGCCCGTCTATTGGTCGTGCATATCCAGATTATTAACTGTTGGTTGTTTCCTTCTCAGTTATTCCAGTGTAAAATTCATAGACTACAAAAATATTGAGATTTACGTTACATAACTTTTTGACTGTTATTAAAAACTCCAGATGTCCATTGCAGGTAGACAGTGGGATGTGCTGTATAAATATCGTATAAAATAAGGCAGTCTTTTCAGTAGGATAAACCAGATATAAAAAATTCTGGGAGAAAAATCTTTCAAGTCCAAAACATTTTTTTTTCACAGATTTCTCTTCGTATTGAAAGCTATGCGGTTTACCGCATCAACCATGAACCTGGACGTGTCAGAGTGGCACCGCGCCATCCACACACTCACATACCAAAGTGATAACCACATCAGAGCCTCCATCCAAATTCAGCATCCCAGCCTTGGGTACAGCTTTGACACATACATTACCATTGTTTTTTTTACAGTGCAATAGGAAAGTTCAAACTGGATCATTCAAACTGGTATTTGCAATACGAAAATAAAACATTTACGCTAAGTTTTTTTTTTTTAAATCTAATAATATTAAATATGGACAAGACTTATAGTATAGTATTATAATTTATGTGAATCACCTTTGGCTTTTCATATCTCATTTTGTTCTTGTCTTAATTATCTAATGAATCATCATCACTTATCTCTTTTAGTATAGAAAACAAAGAACTCCTAAAACAAAATAAATATACCAAAGTCAGTTATCATTATCTCTCCTTCTCATTAGTGACCCAAGTTCACCTCAGTGTTGTCCTTCTTAAAGTCACCCTTAAAGAATTCTGCCTATACACACACACTTTACCATAGATGTAGAATTACTGTAGGAGCTGTGATGTTTTTAAGGAGAACAGAAACAAACCAATGAGTGGGACTCAAAGAAAAGAAAAAAAAGAGAGAGAGACACAGTGAAGAACAGGACAAGTGGAGTGTTGATCTCTAGTGTTTCTTCACTGGGAGAGAAAACTCTCATGTTGTTGTCTTAAGAGCTGAGGCTTTGGGTGCTAACGCAGCCCCTGATCCCTCCAAAGACCTGTCCCCAACACACACACACACACACACACACACACACACACGCACACACACACACACACGTCCTAGAAATCAAGTGTTTCTTCTTTAGTCCTGTGGTTGGCAAGCAGTGACACACACACACACACACACATACATACACATACACACACAGACAGCCAGCCAGTGCTGCCGTGCTGGCCGCAGTGGGGCCCGTTTTTGGTGCTTTATCAGAATAAAGTCTCCAAACATCACCAGACCAGCTCAACTGCCATGACAGACAGACGCCAGAGGGTTTCAGCTTTGCTTGTTTTTGTTTATCGTTTTTAAATGCTTGTCTCTACTTTGTATAGTTCTTAGTGAAGCAAATGTCTTGCGTTTGCAGGGAGACGGGGTCTGCAGGCCCAGGGCCCCGCTGCTGGCTGCGCTTGCGGATCACGCTCCGGTGGGAGGTGAGGAGGGAAAGTTCTGGAAGGCCGGGGGCTGGGCCGTGGTGACGTGCGTGGTGTTTACTCTGGGGGCGGCCTCAGGCTGTGTAGCTTTCGCTCGTCCAGGCCTTTCCAATACTTATAGTTGTTGTCAAGGTGCTGCATTAAGTTGGGCAGGTCTGCAAACGCTGGTAAAAGACATCATGGGAAATACTTATGAAAACACAGAACCGCTTCATTTTACTAAATATGTTCTTTGGGTGATATTGATGTGCACATTTGCCTCTAAATCCATGTACACAAAGCAACGAATGTTTGAGCTGTGGTATTAAAGAGTTCCAGATCTTCTCCTCATTTTCACAGGCTGGAAACACAAAGCTTCGTGTGCGAAGCAGGTTGAAGCAAACGTGAACACTTACCATCCCAAGCATCAAACATGTCTGTGATGAAGTAGTCGATGAAGGAGATCTGAGACTTCGGAATGCTGCAGGTGTTTCTGTCAAACACGGGCATGACCACTGGCAGGCCCTGCCTCTTCTCCTCGTCCGTCTAAGACAAGAGACACCAGCACAGAGACTTCACTTTCACCTCCTACATTCACTCCACCGCCAACACAGTAGCGTTTAGGGATCGGAGTTACGGACGGGTTTAGTTTTAAACTCTGGTCTAACGGGAAGTCGCAGTGTGGTGTTTGTTTAGTCCCAGTACCTGGGCGAAGTACTCCTCAGAGATGCGACCTGCCCACTCGATGCACAGCTCCAGCGGTCGGCAGGGGTTGGAGATATCTGCACACTTTATGAGCATGCGCTTGACAAGGATTCGATTCTCTGGAGACGTTAATACGCTCTTCACAGACTCCTCATCTCCAACACCCTGAGGGAGGGAAGGAGGGAGGGAGAGAGGGAGGGAGAGAGAGAGAGGGAGAGAGAGAGAGGGGGAGGGAGGGAGAGAGAGAGGGAGGGAGGGAGAGAGAGAGGGAGAGAGAGGGAGGGAGGGGGGTGGAAGGAAGACGGAGAATTGGAATAAAAACAAGAATTCTTTTTGTAACTTAATACAATATGTATATTACTGCTCACAATGTATATTTAAAAACTGTGGAGAAGGAGCAGCAGAAACCAAACAGAATGCATCTACACCAGAGGCTGCGTCTCCTGTCAGTGAATGGGGTTGTGATGTCACAGCTGTTTCTGTAAGGTGATGGGGAAACCTTTTCACACTTCTGAGGCAAAAGTATTTTAAATAAAGAATTTTAGAGATTTTTTTTTGTTTTTAAAGATTTCCTTTAACAGTTTCATGTTGTTTGTAATCAGATTACCCCGTGCGGTTAACCTGTCTGGAATTTCATAGCCTTGTTTGCCTTAAAAAGCGACAGGATCCTTTAAAACCATCTCCTGCAGCATTCCACACCAGCCTGAGAAACCTGCTACCAGCCTGTAAAATTCTCACCCTGTACTGCACGCGGGCATCGCATCGCCATGTACTGCACACAGGCATCCGATCGCCCTGCACTGAACGTGGGCATCCGATCGCCCTGCACTGAACGCGGGCATCCGATCGCCCTGCACTGAACGCGGGCATCTGATCACTCTGTACTGAACACAGGTATGTGATCACTCTGTACTGAACACAGGTATGTGATCACTCTGTACTGAACACCGGCATCTGATCACTCTGTACTGAACACAGGTATGTGATCACTCTGTACTGAACACAGGCAGGCGAGTGACTCTGTACTGAACACAGGCATCTGATCGCCCTGTACTGCACACAGGCATCTGATCACTCTGTACTGAACACAGGCATGCGAGTGACTGGGCCATACCAGCACATTCTCCTTTACCAAACCTTTTTGTTTGTTTGTTGTTTGTTATTTTTCAAAATGTACTTAACCCTTCTAATAATGTCCCCCTAAGTGACTGCCTTTTTGTTTTCAAACATATTCTAATCTTACTAACACAGACAACGTCAAAGGACATTCATCAAGAACGAAGATGAGGTTATTGATTTATTTTACTCTGCTAGCATGGAGGCAATCGTGACTTTGATACCTCAGCCAATCAGGGAGCAGGAAGAGGACCAGAGGAGCAGTGTGTATGAGCTTGCTGTAACAGTGGGGAATGTTTGTTTGGCTAAATACAGGCTCTACTACACACTGTCCCTCCTCTAGCTTCATCAGAGCTGGGCTGTACTAAGGCAGAAGTTTGGTGTTGAACATGTAATGGATTTCTGATGGTCTCTCTGGAGCCTTCTCCAGTACTGGGAGAGACTTAGAACCTTCATGAGTATTGACAGGTTTCGGTGAGAGAAAAAAAAAAGACAGATTCATTTCAAATGCAGTTTCGGTGCTCTGTCTTTTCAGGAAGAAGTCAGACTTATGGAGACTTAAGCCTTTTGGTGTGAAAGGTTTGAGAAGGGGCCCAAGAACTGTGCTTTATCGTAATCTCCCAGCCACTGCGTGCTTCACCGCTAATCTGATAAGAGTAATGTGATAGATTTAATTTAATCTCTCTAAAATGTTTGAAGTTTCATGACATACACATTTTTAACCCCATTCTATTGCACAATCTCAGACCCAGACTGACACTCTAAGCCAAAAAGGAGTTTCCAGAGAAGATCGCAGGCTATTGGCATGTGAGGCTCAAAAGAAATGAGGTTTTTTTTTACCCCGTTCTCCTCCAAGGCGGCCAGGGGTTTGTTGATGCTGTTGACAAACTTGTTGACATGTTCAAAATGTTTGGTCATCTCTGTGGCCAGCACCATGTCGATAATGGCTTGTCGCAGTGTGCGGTACTCGTTCCTGGGGGGGGAGAAATCAGACAAAACACTCTGAATACGCGCCAGTCAGTTCTGCTGCTCTGACCCTGGACGTGGCCTGAATGAATAGGCTGCATTGTTGAACCTCTCCCATCTGCAGGCAAAGACTGCTCATGAGAGATCTGGGCCACGCAATGACATCACACTGGAGTTAAA
>NC_044496.1:1035000-1037500 GCF_902362185.1 Chanos chanos | reverse complement strand
GTGTGTGTGTGTGCCTGTGCGTGTCTGCGTGTGCACCTGTGTGTGTGTGTGTGTGTGTGTGTGGTCATGTGTGTGTTTGCGTGTGTGTGTTTGTGTGCGTGTGTGTGTGTATGTGTGTGTGTGGTCGTGTGTGTGTGTGTGTGTGGAGAACCCTCTTACCCGTCTGCGACTCTGCCTGCACGCGATCACTGGACTTGTCCATCTAGGGTTGGATTAGACAGCGTTAGGATCTGCACAGACCTGCGCTCTCTATTTGTATCAGTCACTAAGATAAAGTGTCTCTATGTGTCTCAGTCACTGAGATAAAGTGTCCCCTCACCTTATTATTGTCATCTAAAGGCCTGTTAATAGACACATAGTGTCTAATTTTTCTGAAAGAGAAGAGAGACACACTTTTGTCATGAACACTGGACTTGTAACACAGTTGATGACACAGGCCTGTTTACATGTCCTCCACGTACCCTCCCTGTCCGATGACAGGGGTAATCTTCACATTCTGCTGGACGCTGTCACCATTCTTCTTTTTGGCATAATAAAGCCCTTGCCACTCCTGAAACAAATGAATTATTGAGAAAAATAAAAACTCATATCGCAAACAACAAACTTTAAAGTTGGCAGCATAAACGGAGGTTAGCGATAGCATTCTACGATTAAAGACCAAAATCCCCGGCGCTCTGCCGCAGCGTGGAGCGTCTGTGAGAAATATCAAAGTGCAGAGAGAGGCTTTGAGAGGAGGCAGAAAGTCCGCTAAACCCCTTTTTTATGTGGGTCACCCCTCGTCTGCTTTAGCAGGGTTCAAATGCACCGTCCCACTGTTCCTGTGTCTGTATTTGACCTTTGTGTCTTGTGAAGTGCTCTCACACTGAGCAGTAACCTCTCACTGATCTGCTCATGGCCAGCGAGAGGCTCTCTGTGTGTGACGGCTGGGTGGCACTGCACTCCGATTCAGACCAGCGGAGCGGCTCCCCCCCCCCCCCCCCCCGCCACTCAGCCAACACTCCCTCACACAGAACACTAGTGCATGCAGCACTCTGTCCCTGCAGGCTGACCGACTCCTCTAAAGCCACTTCACTGTCAGTCACCTTCTGTCCTAAAGCCCCCGACCTCTGCAGGTGATGCTCTAAGTATTCAAAGAGAGATACCCGGGCACAACCAGACATGACAAGTCTTAAAGACTAACATAGGAATGGACATATCAGAGGTTTCTTGTGTGATCTAATCACGTCCACTTTATTTTAAGAACAATGATTTAGGTTTTGGATCTGTTTCTTTCACAGGTGATACGTTCACTCACCTTTCCTTTTCGTATGCATGAATTAATCGTTTCCAGGAGATCGGGTTTATTCTTTTCACTTTTAGGCACTTCTAAGATCTCCTTCCCAATTAGTTCCCCCTGCTGATACCCCATGAAGGCCTCGTAGGCAGGATTCACATACTGCACAGAGACAAAAACCCCAGTGAGAACATCTCCACATCCTTCCTTTGGAGTTTTCCGTAACTCCACTCTACACGCAACAAACACTTTTTCTTTTTATGTGGGGGGGGGAAAGAGAAACACCATGAAAATGTTTCAGTCTCTCTGTGACAAAAGGAGTCATTCACAGCAGAAAAGGGAACACAGATATTATCATTCATATAATCAGTCACAAGACCCTGTCCAACTAGAACTAAGGAGGGGAAAAAAGCAGTATGTACGGGTGAGGCTGCCCGGAGGCTCTGTCTGAGACACTCAGAGAGGAGCAACACAGCCCTGGACTAGCTTTGTGTGTCAGCAGATGCTCCTGGAGGATTCCGAGTGAACCACAGACCTGAATCACGTGATCTTCACTGGTGATCTCAATGGCTTCTTGACTTTGCTCCATAGCGGTGAAAATGGCATTGCAGGCTCTAAACAGGGAGGGACACCAATTACTCCACAGTACACTACAATTCATCTGCTTTCATCTGCCTGTCCTGTGACCAACGCAAAGTTATTAAACCAGAAACCAGCAACCTTTCTGTTTCCTCTTTTCTAGCCACAACAACAGGTGAGTGTTCTTGACAAAGTCGGTCAGTAGCCTTTGATGGGAATGTGTCTGCGGGTTGAGGAGATGTGATTCTGAGCTTGGCTTTTACCTCAGTTTGAACTGTGCTCGAACTTCACCGTGCTCCAGCTGGATCAGCTCATTATAACAGGCCATCACACTGGCGTTTTCCACATACCTCTGAGTAAGACAAACAAACAAACAAACAAACAAACAAACTCAATCAGGCAAACGCTGGCCATCACTGCGTCTTGTGTCCAGCGTGCTGCAGGTATTTGGACGTCATAGTCCAAAATATAAAATGCGTCAGTGCACGGAAACTCAAAAGCCCAGACATCAGGCGAGAGCAGAGCACGTTGAGAAGACACAAATGGTTTTTACAGAAATATTCTGTTCAATTTACTGTTCACCAAAACACAACCTTGCGTTATGAGGAAGTTATGTAAGAGACAAATTATGTATACACGCTCATATTC
>NC_044496.1:1030000-1032500 GCF_902362185.1 Chanos chanos | reverse complement strand
GTGTAACTGGGACCGGTCCATGCTGTGTGTTGTGTCTGTGTGGTATAACTGGGACCAGTCTATGCTGTGTGTTTTTTATCTGTGTGGTGTAACTGGGACCAGTCCATGCTGTGTGTTTTTTATCTGAGTCTATGCTGTGTGTTTTTTATCTGAGTGGTGTAACTGGGATGAGTCCATGCTGTGTGTTGTGTCTATGTGGTATAACTGGGACCAGTCTATGCTGTGTGTTTTTTATCTGTGTGGTGTAACTGGGACCAGTCCATGCTGTGTGTTTTTTATCTGAGTGGTGTAACTGGGATGAGTCCATGCTGTGTGTTTTTTATCTGAGTGGTGTAACTGGGATGAGTCCATGCTGTGTGTTTTTTATCTGAGTGGTGTAACTGGGACCAGTCTACGCTGTGTGTTGTGTCTGTGTGGTGTAACTTGGACCAGTCTATGCTGTGTGTTTTTTATCTGAGTGGTGTAACTGGGACCAGTCTACGCTGTGTGTTGCGTCTGTGTGGTGTAACTGGGACCAGTCTATGCTGTGTGTTTTTTATCTGTGTGGTGTAACTGGGACCAGTCTACGCTGTGTGTTGCGTCTGTGTGGTGTAACTGGGACCAGTCTATGCTGTGTGTTTTTTATCTGAGTGGTGTAACTGGGACCAGTCTACGCTGTGTGTTGTGTCCAGCGAGGGTGTGCAGGCCTGTTCAGGCCGGGCATGGCTGGCATTCCGCTCGCTCAAGGAGCTGGCACGGCCGCAGGACAGGGTGGCACGGCCGCGGGCAGCTCAGCCTTTTAGTGCCCACACTCTGCCAGCGTATGTCAGTAGTGCCCGTAGCCTGTGTAAATACGAGCATTTGGGCCTCCCTCCAAAATGTGCTGCACAGGGACCAGATTCATGACTCACTCAGACACCAACAGACGTCATTTTACAGCAGACCAGAGCGCCGAGTGAGAACCAACAGCGAACGAACAGTGTGTTCGACACGTTCACGTCAGCATCACAAACACAGCTCGGCTGACAACAGGAAAGTGATTTCCCCTGACTGATTTTTCTTTGTCTGACAAAATCAGTGATTCAGACACGCAGCCTACAGCTTTTGTATTTTTTTTAAACGGTGACCTCATCCACCCGTTAACCTTCGTGAGGCCAATGGAAGCACCAAAGCCTCGCGTTAATGAGAAACATGCACTTTCTAACGAGTCCAAGAGAAACGGCCAAAACTGGCCATGCTGTAAATACACCATCACTCACTGAGTTATGTTTGGTACCTGAAAGAATTATGTCAAAATTCCACAGTGACATGCTGTTAAGGAAAAGTCTACATCTCTCTAAAGCTCAAATATTCAAACAATGTCAAGCAAAGGACATCAGATCTGTGGGTGAGTCTAGTGGAATACAAAAAACATTTTATTCCTTTATAAAAAAAAAAAAAAAAAAAGCTGAGAAACTTCCAGAACAACACGTGCCCACGTGTCCACGGCTGTTTTAATAAAAAGACAGGAGGGGGAAAAAAAAGCCTAAAAAATGTGACCAGGTTACCGACGGCTTTTTTGTGGATGAGGAAATTGACCTCAGAGATTTGACTCTGGCACCGTTTTATTCCAATGAGCAGAAAACATCATTGTTAAAAACACGTAGCAAGATCTCGTGAGCAAGGAGGGATCAGCTGTGAGCCCACAGTGACAAAAACAGGAAAAGGAAATGTCTCAGTTTCATTTTCCTACAGTAATTAAACTAAAGACCATCACAGCATTGACCAACAGGTACGAACTTCAGCTAAAAACCAACACAGTCTTAACATTTACTGGATTTACCCACATGACAAAAAAAAAAAAAAGGAGAGAAAAAATGCACATAGCATAAATGAGTGAACCAGAGTCACGTGACCTGAGCAGTAATATGTCCGACCCCACGTCCTCTCCCGCTGCCACGGCGTCCGAACTTTATCCTTCTTTTCCGACTTTTCTTTTTTGCCCAGTTGGTATCAGAGATCTGGGATCTTCCAGGGAATGTCTTATCTCTACACAGCTTCCTTATCATGTGAGAGATTCCAGACAATGGCGTTCCCTTTGTCCCTCTGTACCTTCACACGAGGCGACGGCACTGGCAGGCCACACAGCCGTCCCAGTAAATAACACCGTTAAACGTCGTCACGGCGGCCAGTGAAACCAGGCACTTTCTGTTTAGTCATGTCACCCGTCTAGCACACAGCACATGACCAAAAGCAGGGCCCAGTGTTTTAGACACATAATATAATGATCCATTCAGTGTCAGGGAACGTCTGACCTGCCATGACGCCACGGGCTCAGGGGTCGTCTGTGTGCCCCTTATATAAGACGCATTGTTCATTATGGTGTGTTCATCCTCATTAATGTTTTACATGGTTCTCATGGCAACCATACAGCACGGCCTGTGTAATTCACCCATGAACAATATCTCTGTAGAATGGGGGATTTTTCTCTAATAAACAAGGTATTCACTTATTTTCTTCCTGTCATTTTCACAAGCACACG